>NC_057806.1:339213649-339262716 GCF_018294505.1 Triticum aestivum
GTTAGCAACAGTAGCCAAGGAATCGCTCGATCGGGTTCAGTTAACAGCCATCGATCGATCGCTCGGGTTCAGTAATGCGTAGCCTGCAGTGCAATCGCTCGGGTTTAGTTAGAGCCCAACGCCTCGCTCGGGTTCAGTTAGAGCCAACGCCTTACACACACGCGCGTACGTGTACGAGAGAAACGCGCATCGCTCTGCCCCCGACCTCCCACCGTAACCGGGAACTCCCCGAAATTTTCCTCCCCCTCGCTTCTACCATGGTTTTTTTCCGTCATGGACGGCCCAAAGAATGTCATGCAGCTGCGTCTCCGGCCCGCCCAGGACAAAAAGCCCATTTTCTGTCATGATTTTTTGTCATAGAAGTAGGAGCCCACCACACCTATGATGATACCGGGTTTTGTCACAATTATCGTCATAGAAGTGTCATATGTATGACAGAAAAAATTTCGTTCAGCCCAAAATGTCACGGATGTGTCTGTTTTTTGTAGTGTAAGAAGGATGGCAAAGTGAAAGGTATATTTGATATACATGTTATTGATGTGTACCTTACTAATGCTCCTACTAGCGCCTGAGTATTTGATATTGGTTTTGTTGCTCATATTAGCAACTCGAAACAGGGGCTACGAATTAAATGAAGATTGGCTAAGGATGAGTTGACGATGCGCGTGGGAAATGGTTCCAAAGTCGATGTGATCGCCGTCGGCACGCTACCTCTACATCTACTGTCGAGATTAGTTTTAGACCTAAATAATTGTTATTTGGTGCTAGTGTTGAGCATGAACATTATATCTGGATCTTGTTTGATGCGAGACGGTTATTCATTTAAATCATAGAATAATGGTTGTTATATTTATATGAGTAATATCTTTTATGGTCATGCACCCTTGATGAGTGGTCTATTATTGTTGAATCTCGATTGTATTAATACACATATTCATAGGCCAAAAGATGCCAAGTAAATAATGATAGTGCAACTTATTTGTGGCACTGCCGTTTAGGTCATATTGGTGTAAAGCGCATGAAGAAACTCCATGCTGATGGGCTTTTGGAACCACTTGATGCTTGTGAACCATGCCTCATGGGCAAGATGACTAAGACTCCGTTCTCCGGAACAATGGAGCGAGCAAATGACTTATTGGAAATAATACACATTGATGTATGCGGTCCAATGAGTGTTGAGGCTCGCGGCGGGTATCGTTATTTTCTGACCTTCATAGATTATTTGAGCAGATATGGGTATATCTACTTAATGAAACATAAGTCTGGAAAATTTGAAAAGTTCAAAGAATTTCAGAGTGAAGTGGAAAATCATCATAACAAGAAAATAAAGTTTCTACGATCTGATCGTGGAGGTGAATATTTGAGTTATGAGTTTGGTCTTCATTTGAAACAATGTGGAATAATTCTGCAACTCACGCCACCTGGAACACCACTGCGTAATGGTGTGTCTGAACATCGTAACCGTACTTTATTAGATATGGTGCGGTCTATGATGTCTCTTACCGATTTACCGCTATTGTTTTGGGGTTATGCTTTAGAGAAGGCTGCATTCACGTTAAATAGGGCACCATCTAAATCCGTTGAGACGACACCATATGAATTTTGGTTTGGCAAGAATCGTAAGCTGTCATTTTTCAAAGTTTGGGGCTGCGATGCTTATGTGAAAAAGCTTCAACCTGATAAGCTCGAACCCAAATCGGAAAAATGTGTCTTCATAGGATACCCAAAGGAGACTGTTGGGCACATCTTCTATCACAGATCCAAAGGCAAGATATTCGTTGCTAAGAATGGATCCTTTCTAGAGAAGGAGTTTCTCTCGAAAGAAGTGAATGGGAGGAAAGTAGAACTTGACGAAGTAATTGTACCTTTTCCCGAATTGGAAAGTAGTTCATCACATAAATCAGTTCCAGTGATTCCTACACCAATTAGTGAGGAAGCTAATGATGATGATCATGAAACTTCAGATCAAGCTACTACCAAACCTCATAGGTCAACTAGAGTACGATCCGCACCAGAGTGGTACGGTAATCCTATTCTGGAGGTCATGTTACTTGACCATGATGGACCTATGAACTATGAGGAAGCGATGATGAGCCTAGTTCAGCGAAATGGCTTGAGGCCATGAAATCTGAGATGGGATCCATGTATGAGAACAAAGTGTGGACTTTGGTTGATTTGCCCGATGATCGGCAAGCCATAAATGGATCTTCAAGAAGACTGACGCTAACGGTAATGTTATTGTCTACAAAGCTCGACTGGTTGTGTAAGGTTTTCGACAAATTCAAGGAGTTGACTACGATGAGACCTTCTCACCCGTAGCGATGCTTAAGTCTGTCCGAATCATGTTAGCAATTACCGCATTTTATGATTATGAAATTTGGCAAATGGATGTCAAAACTGCATTCCTTAATGGATATCTTAAAGAAGAGTTGTATATGATGCAACCAGAAGGTTTTGTCGATCCTAAAGGTGCTAACAAAGTGTGCAAGCTCCAGTGATCCATTTATGGACTGGTGCAAGCCTCTCGGAGTTGGAATATACGCTTTGATAGTGTGATTAAAGCATATGGTTTTATACAGACTTTTGGAGAAGACTGTATTTACAAGAAAGTGAGTGGCATCTCTGTAGCATTTCTAATATTATATGTGGATGACATATTGTTGATTGGAAATAATACAAAATTTCTAGATAGCATAAAAGGATACTTGAATAAGAATTTTCAGTGAAAGACCTCGGTGAAGCTACTTACATATTGGGCATCAAGATCTATAAAGATAGATCAAGACACTTGATAAGACTTTCGATGAGTGCATACCTTGATATGATTTTGAAGGAGTTCAATATGGATCAGTCAAAGAAGGAGTTCTTTCTTGAGTTGTAAGGTGTGAAGTTGAGTCAGACTCAAAACCCGACCACGGCAGAAAATAGAAAGAGAATGAAAGTCATTCCCTATGCCTCAGCCATTGTCGGATTTCGGGTTCCGGCAGACCCTTGAGGTTCGAACACTGGGGTGCGCACGGAGATTTCGCCTCTTGCCTACCTGCACCCCTCCGCCTTGCTAGGAACTGAACTACGGAAAGAACAACACAAGAGACACAGGGTTTATACTGGTTCGGGCCACCGTTGTGGTGTAATACCCTACTCCAGTGTGTGGTGTGGTGGATTGCCTCTTGGGCTGATGATGATGAACAATACAAGGAAGAACAGCCTCGCGAGGGTCTGTTCTTGGCTGGGGCGATGAACTGCTGGGAGGAGTTCAGTCACCTTTCTCTCTCTCTCTTTCTGATCGAAACCCCTCTCTTTCCTTCCAATGTCTCGGCCCCCTTTGCTCTGTGGGTGGCCGGTCCTATTTATAGAGGCCCTGGTCCTCTTGCCAAATATCGAGCAGGAAGGGAGCCAACAATGGCGGGCTAATTTGAAGGGGGACAGCTAGTATCAGATATCCTGACAAAAGTAGTCTTCGCCTGTGCAAAGCTCTGGTGATGACGCCGTCTTGGGCTCCACAGTGACCTCCATCTCGTAGTCCTCCTGGTCTTGGTCTCGTTGCACCGAAATGGCAACCTTTGCCTGACGCCTCGGTATTCCACGGCTGCCCTTGCCCCCTTTGCACCAAAGAGGAAGGGAGGACACTGCGCGGGCTGGCACCCGCCTGGCACCCCAGTCGTCATGGCTTGCGTCACGGGCACCTCGTGAGGTACCCCGCCTTGATCTCTCCGCCTCCTCGTGAGCCAGCCTGATGAGGCCGCGCCTGAGGAAGCTCCGCGTCGTCCGCCCCGCGAGGCTTGGCCCCTCGCGAGGGTCTTGGGTTTGTGTTGGTGAAGATGGGCCGCGCTGGGCCCCCCTTTGAGCCACGCCGCAGGCCGCAGGCAGGCAAGTCTGGGGACCCCCGTTCCCAGAACACCGACAGTAGCCCCCGGGCCCAAGGCGCGCCCGGACTTGGCTGTGCAGGGAGGCGGAAGGGCAAGAGCGAAGCGCCGCGGGCCCTAATAGCCTGCGGCCTTGGGCGCCGCGTGGCGGTTGGTTGGACGTGGGCATCTCGACTTCCCCATGGCGCCTCGGCAACTGCATGGATTGGACAAGTCCCTGCATGCAAAGTGGGTCATGATTACCTGCAATTGTGGAGGTCGACGGTTGGCCTTCGCCGGCCATAAGTACGGAACAACGCGCACCCTTCCCGTCCATTCCTCCTTGCTTCTCCTTCTTCCCGATCCTTGCTCCGTCTTGCTACGATGGCTCCGATCCGCCGGTTCTCGACATCAAAGAAGGGAAAAGCTCCCCGAGAGGGACCAGACCCACTCCCGCCGAAGAATCGGCTCGTCCCCCGTGGCCCGGACGAGGGGGCCCTTCAGGTGGTGTCGAGGCCTTGGTGCGAGCGGGTGCCGCCGGGGTTCCCGCTGCCATTATACGCCCACGTCGAGGGCCCCGAAGGAGCTGATGCTGATTGCCATGGGCGGCGCCGCCGTCGACGCCGACGGGTCACGTAGGTGTGGGTCGTCCCCCTTGGGGTCCACATCGAGGGCTCCTCCCAAGAGTTCGTGCTCCACGTCGCCATTCCTCTTCAGTCTTGGATCCACCTTCCTCCCTTCTTCGCCTCCATCGTCCCGCAGGGGGAGCCCCTGGAGCTCTGGCTGCAGCACGCCGGCTGCAGCACCCTCGCGACCGAGGTAGAGGTCGCGGTCGTTGCCCCGGGCGAGGTCTTCATGACTCGGGGCTGGAGAGAGATCGCCCGGGTTTGCAGGGTAAGGGGTGTCTTCGCGGTCCACTTGGATTACGATGGTGCTTCGGTGATGCTCTTCAAGGTCTTCGATGCGAGCGGGCGCCGGCTGGAGTGCTGCTCCGGGGAAGGTGGCCAGGACCCTGCCGCGACGAGGACTGGGCCCGCCAACCGCTCCCTTGGCGGCTCCTCAGGCGGTGGAGGCGTCGGAGGTTCCAGCGGCTCCGGCGAGCTCTTGGCGACTCCGGAGACGAGCGATGACAGCTACGAGCCCCCGAGCTGGCGCCGCTCCTGGAGCAGGGCGGGCTCGTCAGGCCGCTGCCGACTCTGATCTGGATGGGGTTGGCGTCGGTGCTTGACGGTCCACTGTTGATGATGGCGTCTTTTGCAGGGTCGTGCGTAGTTTGTGTCCCTTTAGGATCTGTTCCCTGCGAGGAATCAAAAACGCGTCCCGTGGGGGCTTGTAAGGTGCTTGTGATCTTGTTTGTTAATATAACCCTTGTCGTAGAATTGTGCGAGTTGCTCATTCCATCTTAGCTCAGTCCTCCCTTTCGAACCTCATGAGGGCTTGGTGCTCTGCGCCGACAGGTCCCAGTCCCAAGGCGGCTTCAGCCGTCGCTGGTATGCCAGGTCGCGATGCCGTGATCAAGGCCAAAGGGTGAGGGCTGGAGAGCCAGTAGGAGCCCTGAGTCGCGATGCTCAGGCACCCCCCCCTTAAATGTGCAAGCGGTTCGCGCGGATGAGAGCGAAGGAGACACCGCAAGGGCCTCGCCTAACGCAGCTCCTTCAGGAGGTCCTGCAGGTCCATCATAGAAAAAACAAGGGGTTGCCATGACAATTGACAGTCCACCGTTGGTTGCTTCCGAGGGGTAGTGAGGCACTGAAGGCTTGACGAGGTGACGCTATGCGGGGCTGCCGCAGCCAGAGCTCAGCCATCCAGGTTTGTCGGCGTTGCAGGGACGGACCCATGCGCAAGCGTCGTGCCGTTTGGGAGCAGCTCCGTTAGTTGGCGTCAGCTGAGCAGAAACACATTAGCCGCGAAGGAGTGGATTCGTTCAAATAGATGCTGGGAATGCGGACATCACTGGGTCAGGCCCGAGCGACTTGGGGGGTCATGCAGCCCGAGGGGCGCCCCCAACAAGGTAAGCTAACAATATGGAATAAAAAGGGGATACATGCCGCAGGGACGGACCCACGCGACCTGGGAATAATGCAGCCCTGGGGGGCGCTCCCAGCTAGAAATAAAACTCGAAAGATGTCACCTGATGATGTTGAGGACGAAGGAGCGTTGGTGTAGTAGGCTCGGTGGGCTGCGGGAGCCGATCCTCACGAGCCCCCAGGCCTAGGGACCTCGGGAGGCTCCGAAGGCGCTGGTGGCTCCTCACGGGCCATCTCCATCCCTGCCAGGGCTGCGGAACGCCTGGCCTCTCGTGCCTCCGTGATGCCCCTCATGAGGCGTTGGTATGTGTCAGCCGCGTTCGGCAAGCTGTAAGGCATGCGAACGTAGCTGTGGGGTGGGCCTCCGCAGCGCCCCACTCGCGAGGGCCAAAGGCGCTCCAGAGAGGCGACTCGATTGATCCCTGGTATGTCGGTGCAGACGCGCAGCCCACCATCCTCGCCTGGATGGGGAGCCACTGCTGGTAGGCGGCGGCCGCCTTTCATGACTCTTGACTCCTGTAGCTCCTGAATGGCCTTGCTGATGAACTCCTGAGGGTCTGGGTCTCCTTGCCTTGCTACTTCTTGAGGGAAACGTGCTCCGAAACACGCCTCCACGTGGTGCCCAAGCGCCTCCCTCGTGACCCTAGCTAGGTCGGTGGCCCTCCAGGGGAGAGCCCCCGAGCCCTGCCTGAGGAGGGCGCCAGGCGCGCTTTCCTATGCAATGGAAGGAGGTTCCTCCTAGGCAGGCGCGGGCCCAGAGGGGCCTGCCTCCTGAGTGGTCGGGCCGGACGATGTCTTCTTCTTCTTAGGGGCGGTCTCGGGAGGCCTCCTGCTTCCACGATCCGGGTCTTCCAGTGACGCGGCCTGAAAGGCTCGTTCCAGGGAACACACCGCGTCCTTCTCTTCACAGGGCACCGTGATGACTCCGCCGCTTCCTGGCATCTTGAGGATGTTGTAGCCGTGGTGAGTTATGACCATGAACTTGGCCAGCGCTGGGTACCCAAGGATGGCGTTGTACGGCAGGCGAATGTGAGCGACGTCGAAGTCGATGAGCTCGGTGCGGTAGTTGTCGCGTGCCCCGAAGGTGACAGGGAGGCGGACCTGCCCAATCGGGACCGTGGAGCCGTCGGTGATACCGGAGAAAGGCTTGGTTGGCTGAAGCTGGCTGTAGGGCACTTGGAGGTTGTTGAATGTTTCCACGGATAGGATGTTGAGCCCTGCCCCGCCATCGATGAGGGTCTTGGTGACCACCATGTTGCTGATGATTGGGGAACAAAGCATCGGGAGGACTCCAGCTGTAGCCGCACACTTGAGTTGATCTACTGAGCTGAACGTGATGGTGCACGCCGACCACCTGAGAGGGCGTGTAGCTTCGAGCCTGGGAAGGACTGCGTTCACTTCACAGGCGAACTGCTTGAAGATGCGCTGAGAGGCTGGGGCTTGTGCCCCGCCCAAGATGCAGGCGATCGCGCGCGGCTCCTGGAAGCCCCCAGCCCCCTTGTCCTGGTGGCGGTCCTCGTTTCTCCTTGGCTGCGGCGGCAGCGGTGGGAGGCCTGCGTTGCCTTGCGGGCGATCCTCGCGAGGCTGATCCCTCCAGTCTCCCTCGCGAGGCTGATCTCTCCAGCCTCCCTCGCGAGGCGGGTCTTGCCAGCGATCCTCGCGAGGTTGATCGCGCCACCCTTGGTGCGGGCCACGGTCTTCCCAGCGTCCTGCGTTCCTTCCTCCTCCTCGGCCGTAGCCCCGGTCACTGCGAGCAGGGCGATGGCCGATCCTCCCTTCTCGCACGGCTCGGAGCTCTTGACATTCGTTGGTGTTGTGGGTGTGGAGGTCGTGGTACACACAGTACCGGCTGCCCTTGGAAGGTTCGGGCTGATCTCTGCCCCGCTTGGTGTCTGGTTCTGCCGCGAGCATGGCAGCCCCCTTGCGCTTCACATCCTTGGCCTTGGGCTTCTTCTCTTCTGGGTCTGCGGCAGGCAGCTCGAGGAGGGAGAGACGCCCTTCCTCGGCCCTGGCGCACTTGGTTGCCAGGTTGAACAGTTCCAAGGAAGTGCACAGGTCTTCATGCATCGCCAGCTCCTCCTTCATCTTGACATCGCGCACGCCGTCGGAGAAGGCCGAGATGATGTCCTCCTCAGTCACCTTGGGAATCTTGAGGCGCGCGTTGTTGAAGCGCTGGATGTACTTCTGCAGGGTCTCCCCGGGCTGTTGCTTGATGCGGCACATGTCGATCACGGCGGGTGGCCGGTCGCGAGTGCCTTGGAAGTTGGCGATGAAGCGGGTGCGCATCTCGTCCCAGGAGGAGATTGTGCCTGGAGCCAGGTTCAGGAGCCAGGTGCGGGCCCCGTCCTTGAGCGCCATGGGGAACCAGTTCGCCATGACCTTCTCATCTCTGTTGGCAGCTTCGATGCCCAGCTCGTAGAGCTGGAGGAACTCCGCAGGGTCAGCCGTGTCGTCGTAGCGAGGAGGCAAGTCTGGCTTGAACTTGCCAGGCCACGCGACGTTGCGTAGCTCGGCGGTGAAGGCGCGGCAGCCTGCTGTGGCCACGGGAGGCCTCGGATGACGGGGAACTTGGTCTTGCATGTCCCCACGCGCTGCAGCTGGGAGCAGCGCGGGGTCTTGTCGCGCGGGAGCAGGAGCTTGGTCGCGACGTGCTGGAGCAGGGAGCGCCCGGGCAGCTTCTTGCGGGCGAGGGACTTCTTGACAGCTCTGCTCTTGCTGCGCTGGCGCCTGACGGAGCGGGTTCCGCCCAGGGGCCACGCGCCTTGGAGCCATGGCGCCTTCCTGAGGAGGAGGCGGCCGGGGCGCCGCCGGAGCTTCATTGCCTGCGCGGGGCGGGGTGCGGTGCAGCGGAACGGACGGCGCAGGAGAGCCCCCTGCGGCGCGGACGAGCTCGGCGACGCGGTCGAGCCATTCTTCGTAGACGTCATCGATGGGACGGTAGCGCAGGAGCTCGTTCGCCGTGTTGAGTGCAGCCCGAGCCTCCATGGGCGCGCGGAGCGCGCGGGACGAAGAACCAGCTGGGGTGAGCGAGGGAGTCGCGGTGCGGCCGTCTTGCCGCACGGACGGATGCTGGGACGATGCTTGCTGCTCGTTCCCCGCCAGGCCAGTGGCGGCGTTGACGGCAGGTGACGAGGAACGGCGAGGACGACCGCCGACAGGGGCCGTCTGGGTGACGCGGGAAGCGAGCGCGGCCCAGCGCTCGGCGCGGGCCCGATGAGCGTCAGACATGGGCGTGATGGTCGAAGGAGAACGGGGTGGTGGAATACGAATCCCGGCGCACCCCTACCTTGCGCACCAAATGTCGGATTTCGGGTTCCGGCAGACCCTTGAGGTTCGAACATTGGGGTGCGCACGGAGATTTCGCCTCCTGCCTACCTGCACCCCTCCGCCTTGCTAGGATCTGAACTATGGAAAGAACAACATAAGAGACACAGGGTTATACTGGTTCGGGCCACCGTTGTGGTGTAATACCCCAGTGTGTGGTGTGGTGGATTGCCTCTTGGGCTGATGATGATGAACAATACAAGGAAGAACAGCCTCGTGAGGGTCTGTTCTTGGCTGGGGCGATGAACTGCTGGGAGGAGTTCAGTCACCTTTCTCTCTCTCTCTCTTTCTGATCGAAAGCCCTCTCTTTCCTTCCAACCTCTCGGCCCCCTTTGCTCTGTGGGTGGCTGGTCCTATTTATAGAGGCCCTAGTCCTCTTCCCAAATATCGAGCGGGAAGGGAGCCAACAATGGCGGGCTAATTTGAAGGGGGACAGCTAGTATCAGCTATCCTGACAAAAGTAGTCTTCGCCTGCGCAAAGCTCTGGTGATGACACCGTCTTGGGCTCCACTGTGACCTCCGTCTCATAGTCCTCCTGGTCTTGGTCTCGTTGCACCGAAATGGCAACCTTTGCCTGACGCCTCGGTATTCCACGGCTGCGCTTGCCCCCTTTGCACCAAAGAGGAAGGGAGGACACTACGCGGGCTGACACCCGCCTGGCACCCCCGGTCGTCATGGCTTGCGTCACGGGCACCTCGTGAGGTACCCCACCTTGATCTCTCCGCCTCCTTGTGAGCCAGCCTGACGAGGCCGCGCCTGAGGAAGCTCCGCGTCGTCCGCCCTGCGAGGCTTGGCCCCTCGCGAGGGTCTTGGGTTTGTGTTGGTGAAGATGGGCCGTGCTGGGCCCCCCTTTGAGCCACGCCGCAGGCCGCAGGCAGGCAAGTCTGGGGACCCCCGTCCCAGAACGCCGACAGCCATAGGTTCTATAAAGTATGTTATGCTGTGTACCAGACCTATTGTATACCTTAGCATGATTTTGGCAAGGGAGTAAAATAGTGATCTAGGAGTAGATCACTAGACAACGGTCAAAGTTATCCTTAGTTACCTAAGAGGACTAAGGAAATATTTCTCAGTTATGGAGGTAATAAAGAGTTCGTCGTAAAGGGTTACATCGATGCAAGCTTTGACACTGATCCAGATGACTCTGAGTCTCAATCTGGATAAATATTGAAAGTGGGAGCAATTAGCTAGAGTAGCTCCATGCAAAGCATTGTAGATATAGAAAATTAGCAAAATACATGCGGCACTGAATTTGGCAGACCCATTGACTAAACTTCTCTCACAAGCAAAACATGATCACACCATAGTACTCTTTGGGTGTTAATAAGATGGCAATGTGAACTAGATTATTGACTCTAGTAAACCCTTTGGGTGTTGGTCACATGGCGATGTGAACTATGGGTGTTAATCACATGGTGATGTGAACTATTGGTGTTAAATCACACGGCGATGTGAACTAGATTATTGACTCTAGTGAAAGTGGGAGACTGAAGGAAATATGCCCTAGAGGCAATAATAAAGTTGCTATTTATATTTCCTTATATCATGATAAATGTTTATTATTCATGTTAGAATTGTATTAACCATAAACTTAGTACATGTGTGAATACATAGACAAAACAGAGTGTCCCTAGTATGCCTCTACTTGACTCGCTCGTTAATCAAAGATGGTTAAGTTTCCTGATCATAGACATGTGTTGTCATTTGATGAACGGCATCACATCATTAGAGAATGATGTGATGGACAAGACCCATCCATTAGCTTAGCATAATGATCGTTTAGTTTTATTGCTATTGCTTTCTTCATGACTTATACATATTCCTCTGACTATGAGATTATGCAACTCCCTACAGAGGAACATGTTGTGTGCTATCAAACTTCACAGCGTAACTGGGTGATTATAAAGATGCTCTATAGGTGTCTCTGAAGTTGTTTGTTGAGTTGACATAGATAAAGATTAGGATTTGTCACTCCGTGTATCGGAGAGGTATCTCTGGGCCCTCTCGGTAATGCACATCACTCTAAGCCTTGCAAGCAATGTGACTAATGAGTTAGTTGCTGGATGATGCATTACGGAACGAGTAAAGAGACTTGCCGGTAACGAGATTGAACTATGTATAAGGATACCGACGATCGAATCTCGGGCAAGTAACATACTGATGACAAAGGGAATAACGTATGTAGTTATCCGGTTTGACCAATAAAGATCTTCATAGAATATGTAGGAGACAATATTAGCATCTAGGTTCCGCTATTGGTTATTGATCGGAGACATGTCTCAGTCATGTCTACATAGTTCTCGAACCCTTAGGGTTTGTGTCGGATTTCGGGTTCCGGAAAACCCTTGAGGTTCAAACACTGGGGTGCGCACGAAGATCTCTCCTCCCTCTAGCCCACGCCCTCAGCTCAATCTCTAGGCTTAGCGCGTCGAACTCGAAGAACAAAGGGACACAAGATTTATACTGGTTCGGGCCACCGATGTGGTGTAATACCCTACTCCAGTGTGGTGTGGTGGATTTCCTCTTGGGCTGAGGATGAATAGTTACAAGGGAAGAACAACCTCCTGAGGAGAGGTGCTCTTGTGCTTGGTGAGTTGATGCGGTAGAGGATCGCCCCTCTCGTCCCCGATGAGCCTCTTCCTTCTAAGGTGGTGGGTAGTCCTATTTATAGTGGCCAGGGTCCTCTTCCCAAATATTAGGCGGGAAGGGATCCCACAACGGCCAGTTTGAAGGGGGGAAGCTAGTACAAGTTATCCTGACAAAAGATGGTCTTCGCCTGCCAAAGGCTCTGGTGACGACGCCGTCCTGGGCTCCAAGGTGACCCCCGCCCTGCCGTCCTATTGGCCTTGGTCTCGTTGCACCAATATGGAAACCTTTGCTTGATGCCTCGGTAATCCGCGCCTGCGCTTTCCTCTTTAGCACCAAAGAGGAAACGAGGACACTGCGCGCGCTGGAGCTCGTTTGGCCTTGGTCGTCATGGCTTGCGTCACAGGAACCTCATGCGGTGCCCCTTGCCTTGATCTCTCCGCCCCTCGTGAGCCAGCCTGGTGAGGCCGCCCCTGAGGAGGTCTAGCGTCACCCGCCTCGCGAGGCTTGGCCCCTCGCAAGGGTCTTGAGTGTTTGCTGGTGAAGATGGTCCATGTAGGGCCGCTAGTGGAGCCACGCCGTGGGCCGCGGGCAGGCAAGACTGGGGACCCCTGTTCCCTAGACGCCGACAGTAACCCCCGGGCCCAAGGCACGCTCGGACTTGGCTTCGAGGCGATGCCAAGGGGAAAGTGCGAAGCGCCGCGGGCCCCAACAGCCCGCGGCCTCGTTTGACGCGTGGCGGTTGATTGGACGTGGGCGTCTCCGCTTCCCCACACAGCCTTGATATCCGCCTGGCTAGGCGGCCACCGGGACTTACACAGTTATCCCCCCCATTGCTGGTGATGCACCCCTCCAACTCTCATGCCTTTCCGAAACAATAACCTCCTCTTCCAATCTGTCCCAAGCTCGGCCCTCCTCGCTGCCATGGCGCCCTGGCGAACGGAGAAGGAAAAGAAGAAGCATCAGTCTTCAGCTGGGCCGCCCCAGGCCGTTGAACCCGCCGTTGGACGGTCACTAGTGCTCAACCAGGAAGCCATGGACAAGGTCCGTCCTGCGCTCGCTGCTGACTTCAACGAATGGGGGAGGACGGCGGCCTGGCCCGCATCACGCACCTCCATCGACAGGATAGCACCGAGGTTCCATTCCTCATCGACGCCCTATGGGCTAGCCTGGTTCCTCCTTTCTCTGCCTTCTTCAACGCCACGCTCTCCCCCTATCAGATCCATACGTTGCACCTGGATCTCCAATCAGTCTCTGGTGTAGGGTAGGAACCCTAGGGGCCGATCTTTCACGAAAGGAGCGGATCCCGCGATGAGCACGAAGAACACAAGGGGAAAACAAGGGGAAACACAAGAGAAAACACGGGAGAGTCACTAAACCAACACAAGATAGTCACACATGTGCTAGATCCTCGGATACACAAGAGTTCACACGGTACACGATCAACTAGGGACGATACAAGGGTAGCCGGTCTTCTCCGTGAGGAGTTCTTAATGTTCTTCTCCGCAAGGAGGTCTTGAATCCAAAGGGATCTTCTCCGAAGAGGCCGCGGTCTCTCTCGTGGAGTAGATCCGATGTGGATGAGCAATGCTCTATATCACAAATGAGCTAAACCAATGCTGACCTAGCTAGGTGGAGGGAGAGGTCTATTTATAGTCTTAATGCAAATGGGGGGCAAAGTGAAGGGGTACATGGGCCTCAACCCGCAACTGGACACAGCCAGACACCAGACGTTCGCTGGGGACCGGTCGTCCGGTGTCTTAGGGGTGGCCAGACGTCTAGTGGCTGCCAGACGTCTGGTGGCTGCCGGTTGTCCGCTCGTTCTGGCTCGGATGCTGGTGTAGTGGATTTCCGGAGGTGGCCGGTCGTCCGGTCGCCGGATGTCCGTTGACGCCGGTCGTCCGCTCGTTTGGCTCGGGTGCAGGGGCACCGGTCGTCTGGTCTGGGCCGGACGTCTGCTCGCTGGGGTTCGGCTGGAGCATCAGGCGCCACACGTCCGGTCCCGACCGGTCGTCCGGTAGCTGGGACTTTTCCTGCAGCCCTCCTTCTTCTCCGTCTTCTCATCCGTCTTCCTCTTCTCCTCCTCCTTGCTCCTTAGCTTCTCCATGATACCTGAGTATGCACAATGTGTCCGTATGAGGTAGTAGCCATGTATCATGTGCATCAAAGTGGAAATGTGAGAGGAGAGATGTCACCTCGGTTTTAAGAGCTCTTGCACGTGCTCGATGTTGGGTTTCGTAGTAATTTCAAAAAAATTCCTACGCACACGCAAGATCATGTGACGCATAGCAACGAGGGGAGAGTATTGTCTACGTACCCAACGCAGACCGACTGCGGAAGCGATGATACGACGTAGAGGAAGTAGTCGTACGTCTTCTCGATCCAACCGATCAAGTACCGAAACTACGGCACCTCCGAGTTCGAGCACACGTTCAGCTCGATGACGATCCCCGGACTCCGATCCAGCAAAGTGTCGGGGAAGAGTTTCGTCAGCACGACGGCGTGGTGACGATCTTGATGAACTACAGCAGCAGGGCTTCGCCTAAACTCCGCTACAGTATTATCGAGGAATATGGTGGCAGGGGGCACCGCACACGGCTAAGGAATTGATCACGTGGATCAACTTGTGTCAACTTGTCTGTTTAGAGGTGCCCCTGCCTCCGTATATAAAGGAGGAGAGGAGGGGAGGCTGGCCGGCCAAGGGGGGGAGGCGCAGGAGAGTCCTACTCCCTCTGGGAGTAGGATTCCCCCTCCAATCCTAGTCCAACTAGGATTCCTCGGAGGGGAAAAGAGGAGGAGGGGGCCGGCCACCTCTCCTAGTCCTAATAGGACTAGGGAAAGGGGGGGGCGCAGCCCAACTAGGGCAGCCCCTTCTCTTTTCCACTAAGGCCCACTATGGCCCAAATAGCTCCCGGGGGGTTCCGGTAACCCTCCCGGTATTCCGGTAAAATCACGATTTCACCCGGAACACTTCCGATATCCAAATATAGGCTTCCAATATATCAATCTTTACATCTCGACCATTTCGAGACTCCTCGTCATGTCCGTGATCACATCCGGGACTCCGAACAACCTTCGGTACATCAAAATGCATAAACTCATAATATAACTGTCATCGTAACCTTAAGCGTGCGGACCCTACGGGTTCGAGAACAATGTAGACATGACCGAGACATGTCTCCGGTCAATAACCAATAGCGGGACCTGGATGCCCATATTGGCTCCTACATATTCTACGAAGATCTTTATCGGTCAGACCGCATAACAACATACGTTGTTCCCTTTGTCATCGGTATGTTACTTGCCCGAGATTCGATCGTCGGTATCCAATACCTAGTTCAATCTCGTTACTGGCAAGTCTCTTTACTCGTTCCGTAATACATCATTTCACAACTAACATATTAGTTGTAATGCTTGCAAGGCTTATGTGATGTGTATTACCGAGAGGGCCCAGAGATACCTCTCCGACAATCGGAGTGACAAATCCTAATCTCGAAATACGCCAACCCAACATCGACCATTGGAGACACCTGTAGTACTCCTTTATAATCACCCAGTTACGTTGTGACGTTTGGTAGTAACCAAAGTGTTCCTCCGGTAAACGGGAGTTGCATAATCTCATAGTCATAGGAACATGTATAAGTCATGAAGAAAGCAATAGCAACATACTAAACGATCGGGTGCTAAGCTAATGGAATGGGTCATGTCAATCAGATCATTCTACTAATGATGTGACCTCGTTAATCAAATAACAACTCATTGTTCATGGTTAGGAAACATAACCATCTTTGATTAACGAGCTAGTCAAGTAGAGGCATACTAGTGACACTTTGTTTGTCTATGTATTCACACATGTATTATGTTTTCGGTAAATACAATTCTAGCATGAATAATAAACATTTATCATGATTATAAGGAAATAAATAATAACTTTATTATTGCCTCTAGGGCATATTTCCTTCAGTCTCCCACTTGCACTAGAGTCAATAATCTAGATTACACTGTAATGATTCTAACACCCATGGAGCTTTGGTGCTGATCATGTTTTGCTCGTGGAAGAGGCTTAGTCAACGGGTCTGCAACATTCAGATCCGTATGTATCTTGCAAATCTCTATGTCTCCCACCTGGACTAGATCCCGGATGGAGTTGAAGCGTCTCTTGATGTGTTTGGTCCTTTTGTGAAATCTGGATTCCTTTGCCAAGGCAATTGCACCAGTATTGTCACAAAAGATTTTCATTGGACCCGATGCACTAGGTATGACACCTAGATCGGATATGAACTCCTTCATCCAGACTCCTTCATTTGCTGCTTCCGAAGCAGCTATGTATTCCGCTTCACATGTAGATCCCGCTACAACGCTTTGTTTAGAACTGCACCAACTGACAGCTCCACCGTTTAATGTAAACACGTATCCGGTTTGCGATTTAGAATCGTCCGGATCAGTGTCAAAGCTTGCATCAACGTAACCTTTTACGGTGAGCTCTTTGTCACCTCCATATACGAGAAACATATCCTTAGTCCTTTTCAGGTATTTTAGGATGTTCTTGTTAGGTTTCGTAGTAATTTCAAAAATTTTCCTACGCGCACACAGGATCATGTGATGCATAGCAACGAGAGGAGAGTGTTGTCTACGTACCCAACGCAGACCGACTGCGGAAGCGATGACACGACGTAGAGGAAGTAGTCGTACGTCTTCACGATCCAACCGATCAAGCACCGAAACTACGGCACCTCCGAGTTCGAGCACACGTTCAGCTCGATGACGATCCCCGGACTCCGATCCAGCAAAGTGTCGGGGAAGAGTTTCGTCAGCACGACGGCGTGGTGACGATCTTGATGAACTACAGCAGCAGGGCTTCGCCTAAACTCCGCTACAGTATTATCGAGGAATATGGTGGCAGGGGGCACCGCACACGGCTAAGGAATCGATCACGTGGATCAACTTGTGTCAACTTGTGTGTTTAGAGGTGCCCCTGCCTCCGTATATAAAGGAGGAGAGGAGGGGAGGCTGGCCGGCCAAGGGGGGGAGGCGCAGGAGAGTCCTACTCCCTCTGGGAGTAGGATTCCCCCTCCAATCCTAGTCCAACTAGGATTCCTCGGAGGGGAAAAGAGGAGGAGGGGGCCGGCCACCTCTCCTAGTCCTAATAGGACTAGGGGAAGGGGGGGGGGCGCGCAGCCCAACTAGGGCAGCCCCTTCTCTTTTCCACTAAGGCCCACTATGGCCCAAATAGCTCCCGGGGGGTTCCGGTAACCCTCCCGGTATTCCGGTAAAATCCCGATTTCACCCGGAACACTTCCGATATCCAAATATAGGCTTCCAATATATCAATCTTTACGTCTCGACCATTTCGAGACTCCTCGTCATGTCCGTGATCACATCCGGTACTCCGAACAACCTTCGGTACATCAAAATGCATAAACTCATAATATAACTGTCATCGTAACCTTAAGCGTGCGGACCCTACGGGTTCGAGAACAATGTAGACATGACTGAGACACGTCTCCGGTCAATAACCAATAGCGGGACCTGGATGCCCATATTGGCTCCTACATATTCTACGAAGATCTTTATCGGTCAGACCGCATAACAACATACGTTGTTCCCTTTGTCATCGGTATGTTACTTGCTCGAGATTCGATCGTCGGTATCCAATACCTAGTTCAATCTCGTTACTGGCAAGTCTCTTTACTCGTTCCGTAATACATCATCTCACAACTAACATATTAGTTGTAATGCTTGCAAGGCTTATGTGATGTGTATTACCGAGAGGGCCCAGAGATACCTCTCCGACAATCGGAGTGACAAATCCTAATCTCGAAATACGCCAACCCAACATCGACCATTGGAGACACCTGTAGTACTCCTTTATAATCACCCAGTTACGTTGTGACGTTTGGTAGTACCCAAAGTGTTCCTCTGGTAAACGGGAGTTGCATAATCTCATAGTCATAGGAACATGTATAAGTCATGAAGAAAGCAATAGCAACATACTAAACGATCGGGTGCTAAGCTAATGGAATGGGTCATGTCAATCAGATCATTCTACTAATGATGTGACCTCGTTAATCAAATAACAACTCATTGTTCATGGTTAGGAAACATAACCATCTTTCATTAACGAGCTAGTCAAGTAGAGGCATACTAGTGACACTTTGTTTGCCTATGTATTCACACATGTATTATGTTTCCGGTAAATACAATTCTAGCATGAATAATAAACATTTATCATGATTATAAGGAAATAAATAATAACTTTATTATTGCCTCTAGGGCATATTTCCTTCAGTCTCCCACTTGCACTAGAGTCAATAATCTAGATTACACTGTAATGATTCTAACACCCATGGAGCTTTGGTGCTGATCATGTTTTGCTCGTGGAAGAGGCTTAGTCAACGGGTCTGCAACATTCAGATCTGTATGTATCTTGCAAATCTCTATGTCTCCCACCTGGACTAGATCCCGGATGGAGTTGAAGCGTCTCTTGATGTGTTTGGTCCTTTTGTGAAATCTGGATTCCTTTGCCAAGGCAATTGCACCAGTATTGTCACAAAAGATTTTCATTGGACCCGATGCACTAGGTATGACACCTAGATCGGATATGAACTCCTTCATCCAGACTCCTTCATTTGCTGCTTCTGAAGCAGCTATGTATTCCGCTTCACATGTAGATCCCGCTACGACGCTTTGTTTAGAACTGCACCAACTGACAGCTCCACCATTTAATGTAAACACGTATCCGGTTTGCGATTTAGAATCGTCCGGATCAGTGTCAAAGCTTGCATCAACGTAACCTTTTACGATGAGCTCTTTGTCACCTCCATATACGAGAAACATATCCTTAGTCCTTTTTCAAGTATTTCAGGATGTTCTTGACCGCTGTCCAGTGATCCATTCCTGGATTACTTTGGTACCTCCCTGCTAAACTTATAGCAAGGCACACATCAGGTCTGGTACACAGCATTGCATACATGATAGAGCCTATGGCTGATGCATAGGGAACATCTTTCATATTCTCTCTATCTACTGCAGTGGTCGGGCATTGAGTCTTACTCAATTTCACACCTTGTAACACAGGCAAGAACCCTTTCTTTGCTTGATCCATTTTGAACTTCTTCAAAATTTTGTCAAGGTATGTGCTTTGTGAAAGTCCAATTAAGCGTTTTGATCTATCTCTATAGATCTTAATGCCTAATATGTAAGCAGCTTCGCCGAGGTCTTTCATTGAAAAACTTTTATTCAAGTATCCCTTTATGCTATCCAGAAATTCTATATCATTTCCAATCAGTAATATGTCATCCACATATAATATCAGAAATGCTACAGAGCTCCCATTCACTTTCTTGTAAATACAGGCTTCTCCGAAAGTCTGTATAAAACCAAATGCTTTGATCACACTATCAAAATGTTTATTCCAACTCCGAGAGGCTTGCACCAGTCCATAAATGGATCGCTGGAGCTTGCACACTTTGTTAGCTCCCTTTGGATCGACAAAACCTTCTGGTTGCATCATATACAACTCTTCTTCCAGAAATCCATTCAGGAATGCAGTTTTGACGTCCATTTGCCAAATTTCATAATCATAAAATGCGGCAATTGCTAACATGATTCGGACGGACTTAAGCATCGCTACGGGTGAGAAGGTCTCATCGTAGTCAATTCCTTGAACTTGCCGAAAACCTTTTGCGACAAGTCGAGCTTTGTAGACAGTAACATTACCATCAGCGTCAGTCTTCTTCTTAAAGATCCATTTATTCTCAATTGCTTGTCGATCATCGGGCAAGTCAACCAAAGTCCATACTTTGTTCTCATACATGGATCCCATCTCAGATTTCATGGCTTCAAGCCACTTTGCGGAATCTGGGCTCACCATCGCTTCTTCATAGTTCGTAGGTTCATCATGATCTAGTAGCATGACCTCCAGAACAGGATTACCGTACCACTCTGGTGCGGATCTTACTCTGGTTGATCTACGAGGTTCAGCAGTATCTTGATCTGAAGTTTCATGATCATTATCATTGGCTTCCTCACTAACTGGTGTAGGTGTCACTGAAACAGTTTTCTGTGATGAACTACTTTCCAGTAAGGGAGCAGGTACAGTTACCTCGTCAAGTTCTACTTTCCTCCCACTCACTTCTTTCGAGAGAAATTCCTTCTCTAGAAATGATCAATTCTTAGCAACGAATGTCTTGCCTTCGGATCTGTGATAGAAGGTGTACCCAACAGTTTCCTTTGGGTGCCCTATGAAGACACATTTCTCCGATTTGGGTTCGAGCTTATCAGGTTGAAGCTTTTTCACATAAGCATCGCAGCCCCAAACTTTAAGAAACGACAACTTTGGTTTCTTGCCAAACCACAGTTCATAAGGCGTCGTCTCAACGGATTTTGATGGTGCCCTATTTAACGTGAATGCGGCCGTCTCTAAAGCATATCCCCAAAAACATAGCGGTAAATCAGTAAGAGACATCACAGATCGCACCATATCTAGTAAAGTACGATTACGACGTTCAGACACACCATTACGCTGTGGTGTTCCGGGTGGCGTGAGTTGCGAAACTATTCCACAGTTTTTCAAATGTATACCAAACTCGTAACTCAAATATTCTCCTCCACGATCAGATCGTAGAAACTTTATTTTCTTGTTACGATGATTTTCAACTTCACTCTGAAATTCTTTGAACTTTTCAAATGTTTCAGACTTATGTTTCATTAAGTAGATATACCCATATCTGCTTAAATCATCTGTGAAGGTGAGAAAATAACGATATCCGCCACGAGCCTCAATATTCATCGGGCCACATACATCGGTATGTATGATTTCCAACAAATCTGTTGCTCTCTCCATAGTACCGGAGAACGGTGTTTTAGTCATCTTGCCCATAAGGAACGGTTCGCAAGTACCAAGTGATTCATAATCAAGTGGTTCCAAAAGTCCATCAGCATGGAGTTTCTTCATGCGCTTTATACCGATATGACCTAAACGACAGTGCCACAAATAAGTTGCACTTTCGTTATCAACTCTGTATCTTTTGGCTTCAACATTATGAATATGTGTATTACTACTATCGAGATTCAATAAGAATAGACCACTCTTCAAGGGTGCATGACCATAAAAGATATTACTCATATAAATAGAACAACCATTATTCTCTGATTTAAATGAATAACCGTCTCGCATTAAACAAGATCCAGATATAATGTTCATGCTCAACGCTGGCACCAAATAACAATTATTTAGGTCTAATATTAATCCCGAAGGTAGATGTAGAGGTAGCGTGCCGATTGCGATCACATCGACTTTGGAACCGTTTCCCACGCGCATCGTCACCTCGTCCTTTGCCAGTGCCCGCTTATTCTGTAGTCCCTGTTTCGAGTTGCAAATATTAGCAACAGAACCAGTATCAAATACCCAGGTGCTACTGCGAGCTCTAGTAAGGTACACATCAATAACATGTATATCACGTATACCTTTGTTCACCTTGCCATCCTTCTTATCCGCCAAATACTTGGGGCAGTTCCGCTTCCAGTGACCAGTCTGCTTGCAGTAGAAGCACTCAGTTTCAGGCTTAGGTCCAGACTTGGGTTTCTTCTCTTGAGCAGCAACTTGCTTGCCGTTCTTCTTGAAGTTCCCCTTTTTCTTTCCTTTGCCCTTTTTCTTGAAACTAGTGGTCTTGTTAACCATCAACACTTGATGCTCCTTCTTGATTTCTACCTCCACAGCTTTCAGCATTGCGAAGAGCTCGGGAATAGTCTTGTTCATCCCTTGCATATTATAGTTCATCACGAAGCTCTTGTAGCTTGGTGGCAGTGATTGGAGAATTCTGTCAATGACGCAATCATCCGGAAGATTAACTCCCAATTGAATCAAGTGATTATTATACCCAGACATTTTGAGTATATGCTCACTGACAGAACTGTTCTCCTCCATCTTGCGGCTATAGAACTTATTGGAGACTTCATATCTCTCAATTCGGGCATTTGCTTGAAATATTAACTTCAACTCCTGGAACATCTCATATGCTCCATGACGTTCAAAACGTCGTTGAAGTCCCGATTCTAAGCCGTAAAGCATGGCACACTGAACTATCGAGTAGTCATCAGCTTTGCTCTGCCAGACATTCATAACATCTGGTATTGCTCCAGCAGCAGGCCTGGCACCCAGCGGTGCTTCCAGGACGTAATTTTTCTATGCAGCAATGAGGATAATCCTCAAGTTACGGACCCAGTCCGTGTAATTGCTACCATCATCTTTCAACTTTGCTTTCTCAAGGAACGCATTAAAATTCAACGGAACAACAGCACGAGCCATCTATCTACAATCAACATAAACAAGCAAGATACTATCAGGTACTAAGTTCATGATAAATTTAAGTTCAATTAATCATATTATTTAAGAACTCCCACTTAGATAGACATCCCTCTAATCCTCTAAGTGATTACGTGATCCAAATCAACTAAACCATGACCGATCATCACGTGAGATGGAGTAGTTTTCAATGGTGAACATCGTTATGTTGATCATATCTACTATATGATTCACGCTCGACCTTTCGGTCTCCGTGTTCCGAGGCCATATCTGCATATGCTAGGCTCGTCAAGTTTAACCTGAGTATTCTGCGTGTGCAAAACTGGCTTGCACCCGTTGTAGATGGACGTAGAGCTTATCACACCCGATCATCACGTGGTGTCTGGGCACGACGAACTTTGGCAATGGTGCATACTCAGGGAGAACACTCCTTGATAATTTAGTGAGAGATCATCTTATAATGCTACCGTCAATCAAAGCAAGATAAGATGCATAAAAAGATAAACATCACATGCAATCAATATAAGTGATATGATATGGTCATCATCATCTTGTGCTTGTGATCTCCATCTCCGAAGCACCTTCATGATCACCATCGTCACCGGTGCGACACCTTGATCTTCATTGTAGCATCGTTGTCGTCTCGCCAATCTTATGCTTCCACGACTATCACTACCGTTTAGTAATAAAGTAAAGCATTACATCGCGATTGCATTGCATACAATAAAGCGACAACCATATGGCTCCTGCCAGTTGCCGATAACTCGGTTACAAAACATGATCATCTCATACAATAAAATTCAGCATCATGCTTTGACCATATCACATCACAACATGCCCTGCAAAAACAAGTTAGACGTCCTCTACTTTGTTGTTGCTTGTTTTACGTGGCTGCTACGGGCTTAAGTAAGAACCAACCTCACCTACGCATCAAAACCACAACGATAGTTTGTCAAATAGACTCCGTTTTAACCTTCGCAAGGACCGGGCGTAGCCATACTTGGTTCAACTAAAGTTGGAGGGACAGTCGCCCGCAAGCCATCTCTGTGCAAAGCACGTCGAGGGAACCGGTCTCGCGTAAGCGTACACGTAAGGTTGGTCTGGGTCGTCTCATCCAACAATACCGCCGAACCAAAATATGACATGCTGGTAGGCAGTATGACTTGTATCGTCCACAACTCACTTGTGTTCTACTCGTGCAAATAACATCAACATCAATAACCTGGCTCTGATACCACTGTTGGGTTTCGTAGTAATTTCAAAAAATTTCCTACGCACACGCAAGATCATGTGATGCATAGCAACGAGGGGAGAGTATTGTCTACGTACCCAACGCAGACCGACTGCGGAAGCGATGATACGACGTAGAGGAAGTAGTCGTACGTCTTCTCGATCCAACCGATCAAGCACCGAAACTACGGCACCTCCGAGTTCGAGCACACGTTCAGCTCGATGACGATCCCCGGACTCCGATCCAGCAAAGTGTCGGGGAAGAGTTTCGTCAGCACGACGGCGTGGTGACGATCTTGATGAACTACAGCAGCAGGGCTTCGCCTAAACTCCGCTACAGTATTATCGAGGAATATGGTGGCAGGGGGCACCGCACACGGCTAAGGAATTGATCACGTGGATCAACTTGTGTCAACTTGTGTGTTTAGAGGTGCCCCTGCCTCCGTATATAAAGGAGGAGATGAGGGGAGGCTGGCCGGCCAAGGGGGGAGGCGCAGGAGAGTCCTACTCCCTCTAGGAGTAGGATTCCCCCTCCAATCCTAGTCCAACTAGGATTCCTCGGAGGGGAAAAGAGGAGGAGGGGGCCGGCCACCTCTCCTAGTCCTAATAGGACTAGGGGAAGGGGGGGGCGCAGCCCAACTAGGGCAGCCCCTTCTCTTTTCCACTAAGGCCCACTATGGCCCAAATAGCTCACGGGGGGTTCCGGTAACCCTCCCGGTATTCCGGTAAAATCCCGATTTCACCCGGAACACTTCCGATATCCAAATATAGGCTTCCAATATATCAATCTTTACGTCTCGACCATTTCAAGACTCCTCGTCATGTCCGTGATCACATCCGGTACTCCGAACAACCTTCGGTACATCAAAATGCATAAACTCATAATATAACTGTCATCGTAACCTTAAGCGTGCGGACCCTACGAGTTCGAGAACAATGTAGACATGACTGAGACACGTCTCCGGTCAATAACCAATAGCGGTACCTGGATGCCCATATTGGCTCCTACATATTCTACGAAGATCTTTATCGGTCAGACCGCATAACAACATACGTTGTTCCCTTTGTCATCGGTATGTTACTTGCCCGAGATTCGATCGCCGGTATCCAATACCTAGTTCAATCTCGTTACTGGCAAGTCTCTTTACTCGTTCCGTAATACATCATCTCACAACTAACATATTAGTTGTAATGCTTGCAAGGCTTATGTGATGTGTATTACCGAGAGGGCCCAGAGATACCTCTCCGACAATCGGAGTGACAAATCCTAATCTCGAAATACGCCAACCCAACATCGACCATTGGAGACACCTGTAGTACTCCTTTATAATCACCCAGTTACGTTGTGACGTTTGGTAGTACCCAAAGTGTTCCTCCGGTAAACGGGAGTTGCATAATCTCATAGTCATAGGAACATGTATAAGTCATGAAGAAAGCAATAGCAACATACTAAACGATCGGGTGCTAAGCTAATGGAATGGGTCATGTCAATCAGATCATTCTACTAATGATGTGACATCGTTAATCAAATAACAACTCATTGTTCATGGTTAGGAAACATAACCATCTTTGATTAACGAGCTAGTCAAGTAGAGGCATACTAGTGACACTTTGTTTGTCTATGTATTCACACATGTATTATGTTTCCGGTAAATACAATTCTAGCATGAATAATAAACATTTATCATGATTATAAGGAAATATATAATAACTTTATTATTGCCTCTAGGGCATATTTCCTTCACTCGAGTCATGGGTCCTCTAGGCACTTGGTGAGACGATGGTAGGTCCATGGGGATGACCTTGGGATGCTCCACATCAGTCTCCCTTCCTTCCGTCTTCGCTTTCGTCTGTGAGGCCATGGTGGGCATTCCCCCTTCCGTGGCCCTACTGCGCCATTTCTTCTCGCTGCACCTGACTAGCCTCGGCAGTGCTCGGGATGCTTGAGTTTCAGGCCGTGGCTGCGACGGCTGGCTCGGGATCGATTTTGAGCTTCCATCATCCTCAAGCGAGTTTCAGGAACAGTGGGTGTATGTGGACGTCGATGTGCTCAACCCCTTACTCTCGCTCGCTTCGGCGCCAGCCGTTCGCAGCTCCGACTGGGGCCACAAGAAGCTCGCTGACCCCCACCTTGCCTTCATCTGGCTCCGGATGAAGAGGTTGAAAGATCTTGGTGTGACCGCGCCCATGGTGATGAAGGAGTTCCTCCGACGCCGCGTCGCCCCACTCCAGCGCCATTCCCGGCCGCTGTGGGCCCTGTCCGGTGACCAGGATCGCATGAGGCTTCAGGAGTCGGGGCTTCCGCTCGAGGCACGAAGAACAGTGCTCGAGGTCTTGACGGGCGACCCCTCGCCAGCTGACATGCCGCGGGAGGGCTGTCTCTTTTACTACTGCTCAAACAGGATGGAGTTTGCAGGGCAAATGCCCCCCTTCGATGAATGGGGGCTGCGTCCAGTTGGCCTTGAAGGGCCCCATGAGAACCCTGTCTCCGTGGTCCCCCTCCCTGCCTCCAGCGTTGAACTTGCCCCAAGAGTGGACGCAGGGGGGCGAGCACCGCTGGAGGCCGGAGGCATGGGTGCTGAGGCGTCGACGCCGCTCGAGGCTCCCGAGGTGCCACCCCCGGGAGCCCGTGACTCTTGCCTGTGGGTGACAGCCGAGGGGGCGACGCAATCCGCTGCTCCTGAGGTTGAAGCTTCTGAGGTCTTAGCGGGCCATCTTGAGGCGGTGCCCGAGGGCTCTCCTCATCCCAACACTCCCGAGGCCGTCTCCTCAAGAGCCTCACCAACCGTGCCCCGCGCTGGTTGCCACGTCCAACGCTTCGGCCGGCTCCGTCTGGACTTCAGTGCACTCCACAAGAGGAGAGGGTTCCGAAGCTGCAGCAGTTATGCCTTCCGGCCGTTGAAGCAAAGGAAGTATATTGCCATAGACGAGTGAGTACCTTATCTTTGTAATTTCTTGAGTGATGCTTCTCCTCCTGACTGTGTCTCCTCAGGGTCTCTTCTACTAAGGCGGCGAAGTCTCCAGGGAAGCAACCTTCTCCTGCCTCGAATTGCCCGCTGGCCTTGAGCGCCCCAAGCCAGCATGCCACACACGGCGCGAGGTTGACCGGAGAGGCAAACAAGTTAGCTTGGCGCCTTGAGCCCGCGCCTTCGCCGTCTCTTCTTCGTGGCCTCGCCTGGAGCGCGACAAGTGTGCCAAGGGCTCCTCCTCTGGTTATGGACGATGGCTGGATGACTTCGACCCTGGCATCTTCTTCGAGCAGCGGGCCTCAAGCCATCCGGGCCCCTGCTGAAGCCCGTATGACGACTCGGGAGGCGCCAGCCCCCTGCTGGAGGGGGGCGAGCCGCTTCGGATCCCGTCGGCACCCCTGCTGCGGGGGAAGGACCTGGTTGCGCACTTAAGCTTGTGCATGGGTGGAGTGTCTCCTGCCACGAGATCTTTCAGGAGGCAATGGGCGCGATGAGCCAATTCAGCGGAGAACTCGTGGATGTCGATGCTCGCCTTGAAGCCGAAGGCCTCCGGCTGGTGGAGGAGTGGCATCGCCTGAAGGTGGATATCAACCTCGGGCGCCTCTAGCGCGAGCATGCCGATGCAAAGGCCGAGGCATCCCTGGCAACCTCACGAGAGGCCAGCGCCCGGGCCTTGGAGGAGGCCAGGGAGGCGGACAATCGCGCCGCGGCCACCGAGGAGCGCAGGCGGGAGCTCCAGGCCTTGAACGCCTCCCTGGAGCAGTAGGTGGAGGCGCGCAGAGCTGCCCTGGTGTCGATGAAGGGCGCCCCGTCCGACGAGGAGGAGATCTTGAGGCGCGAGGAAGCACTGTTGCTGGAGGCCATGGAGCGCGGCCTTGAGCTCAAGCGGTTGGAGATGAGGGAGCACCAAGTCGCCCAAGTAGAGGATGCTTTCGGTGCGCGTGAGGCCAGGGCCCAAGAGGAGGTCGACCGCAGGGTGGCCGATGCTTGCGCGGATCTTTCCTGCCAGTACGAACTGAAGCAGAAGCTCATGGAAGCCGAAGGTGTGGGAAGGACCGCTGCCCTTAGGTCATGGCTGGCTGAGGCGGAACAACGCGAGAAAGCCGTCGCGGCTGCCCTGATCTCAGTGCAAGACGAGCTGGTTCCGCCCGTGCCGAGCTGCTCTCTCTTCAACAGCGAGTTGACAACGCCGAGTCCTTCACGCGGCAAAGCAGGGAGGAGGCACTTTGCCAGCAGACGTTGCTGCGCGAGCACGCGCCCATGCTTCGGGACCTCAAGACGAAGGCCAACCAGGCGCTTGGTACCATCTGCGATGAGCATGCCCCTCATCCCCACGCCGAGGATTATGCCAGACATCTTCGCTTCTTCACTGATGTTGTGACGCGCCTGGAGAGCCGTGCTAAGAGGGCTCACGAGCTTGTGGACGAAAGGAGCCGAGGCCTCCTCGGGCGCGCATTCTCCCACGTCTTCAGCCATCTCCTGAACACCTATCCTGACTTTGATTTTGCCGCCGCCATTGCCCAGTGCCCGAGGTCATCCGGGGCAACCTCGCGCACTGGTTGGACGACAATGTGGACGCTCTGGTTAGGGCCTTTGCTTCCGATGACGATGCGGTGGTGGTCGCGGCGGATGAGGGCGACGTAGTCGATGGCGGCGCGGCCGATGGTCGTGTGGCTGATGGCGGAGCGGCTGATGGTGATGCGGCTGATGGCGATGTAGACAGCGACAGCGACGGCGCTAGCAGTATGATGTAGACCCTCCTTCTTCTCCATCTTCTTGTCCATCTTGCTCTTCTTCTTCTCCTTGCTCCTTAGCTTCTCCATGATACCTGAGTATGCACAATATGTCCGTATGAGGTAGTATCCATGTCTCATGTGCATCAAAGTGGAAATGTGAGAGGAGAGATGTCACGTCGGTTTCAAGAGCTCTTGCACGTGCTCGAGTCATGGATCCGCTAGGCACTTGGTGAGACGATGGTAGGTCCATGGGGATGACCTTGGGATGCTCCGCATCATCTCCCCTCCCTTGGGGAAGATCCATCCTCGGATAAAATTCTTCATCACCATGGAAGGGCGAGAGGTCCTTGACATTGAAGATATCGCTCATGTTGTACTTGTCTTGCGGGTGGTCGATCTTGTAAGCATTGTCGTTGTAGCGTGCGAGCACCTTGAAGGGTCCATCCGCTCGTGGTCGAAGTTTGGACTTGCGTTCTTGGGGAAAGCAGTCCTTGCGAAGGTGTAGCCACACGAGATCTCCGGTGTTGAATACCATAGGTTGCTTGTTGAAGTTGAGCTTGGTCGCAAGGCGTTGAACTTGGCGCACAATGGTGTTTCTTGTATCTTCATGCACCTTCTTGAGATGTATCACTCGTGCACTTGCGTCCAAATTGATGCGCTCTTGGAGTGGTAGAGGAAGAATGTCCAATGGTGACAATGGGTTGAATCCGTAGATGACCTCGAAGGGGGACTTGCTGGTTGTGGAGTGTTTTGCTCAGTTGTAGGCGAACTCGGCGATAGGTAGGCACTCCTCCCACTCTTTGATGTTCTTCTTGATGATTACTCGAAGTAGAGCGGAGAGTGTGCGGTTGGTAACTTCCGTTTGGTCGTCGGTTTGTGGATGATATGTCGTGGAGAAGAGTAGCTTGATTCTGAGCTTGGCGCATAGGGTCTTCCAAAAGTAGCTAAGGAACTTGACATCACGGTCCGAGACGATCGTTTTTGGCACTCCATGTAGACGCAATATTTCCCTACAAAAGAGATTGGCAACATGTGAAGCATCATCTATCTTATTGCAAGGAATGAAATGTGCCATCTTGGAGAAACGGTCCACAACGACAAATACTGAATCCTTTCCATTTCTAGTCCTAGGCATGCCAAGTACAAAATCCATGCTAATATCTTCCCATGGTTGATATGGAATTGGTAGAGGCATGTAAAGGCCATGGGATTGAGCTTTTGACTTAGCTTTGCGACATGTAGAGCATCGGTTGGTGAAGCGGTTGACGTCGCGAAACATCTTGGGCCAATAGTAGTTCTTGGAGAGCATGGAGAAAGTCTTGTCGCATCCAAAATGTCCCATATAAAGCCTCCTCCATGAGATTCCCGCAAAAGCAACAAACGAAGAGAAGACTCGGGGATGCAAAGTTTGTTAGCTCTCATAAGATATCCATCTTTGATGTAATAGCGTTCCCAAGATATGTGCGTCAAACACTTGGCATAAGGAGTAGCAAAAGTAGGATCGTGCTCATGCAAGTCTTTGATATGCTCAAAGCCAATGACATCCAATTCAAGTTGAGTGACAAGCATGCATATGCGGGAAAGAGCATCCGCCACAATATTTCCCTTACCTTTGATGTACTTGATCACATAGGGAAAAGACTCAATAAATTCACTCCATTTAGCATGACGCTTGTTCAACTTGGTTTGGCCCTTAAGATACTTGAGCATTTCATGATCGGTATGAATGATGAATTCATGGGGACGAAGATAGTGTTCCCATTCATGCAAGACTCGGACTAAAGCATATAGCTCTGTCATAGATGGGATAATTGAGTTGCGCTCCGGAAATTTTCTCACTAAAGTAAGCTATGGGGCGCTTCTCTTGCGTTAACACACCTCCTATGCCATTACCACTAGCATCACAATGAATCTCAAAGGGTTTGTCAAAGTTGGGCAATGCAAGCACGTGATCATGAGTAAGCAAATTCTTAAGCTCATTGAAAGTGGTATCTTGGGATGGCCCCCAAACAAAAGGTGTATTCTTCTTGCTCAAAGCATGCAAAGGCGAAGTAATGGTGCTAAAATCCTTCACAAAGCGACGATAGAAACCCGCAAGGCCAAGAAAACTATGCACTTGATGCAAGTTGGTTGGTTGTGGCCAAGTTTTGATAGCATTGATCTTGGACTCATCAACATGAACACCCTTAGAGGAAACAACAAAATCCAAGAAAACGAGCTTGTCAATGCCAAAAAGGCATTTCTCCATATTAGCATAGAGATGCTCTTTTTGAAGAGTTTGTAGAATGGTTCGAACATGGGTGACATGATCTCTAAGAGATTTGCTATAAACAAGGATATCATCGAAGTAGACCACAACAAACACACCGATGTAAGGGTGAAAGACATGATTCAGAAGGCGCATAAAAGTAACCGGTGCTTCCGATAGACCCATACGCATGACTAACCACTCATACAATCCAAACTTGGTTTTGAAAGCTGTTTTCCATTCATCACCCTCGTGTATGCGGATTTGACAGTAACCACTTTTAAGGTCAATCTTTGAAAAGATAGTGGCACCACTAAGTTCATCAAGCATATCATCAAGGCATGGAATGGGATACCTATAGCGAACGGTGATAGAATTGATAGGTCTACAATCGAAGCACATGCGAAAACTACCGTCTCATTTTGGCACAAGAATGACCGGAACGGCACAAGGACTCAAACTTTCACGCACATGTCCATGGTCTATGAGATGTTTTACTTGCCTTTGTATTTCTTTGGTTTCTTCGGGGTTGACACGGTATGGAGCTTTGTTCGGAAGAGGTGCTCCGAGGATGAGGTCGATTCGGTGCTCAATGCCTCGTAGAGGAGGTAGACCCGGAGGTAACTCATCGGGGAAAACATCTTGAAATTCCCGCAAAAGAGAAGATAACACTAAAGTTAGAGTGTGAGAGGTGTTAGCTTGTGTTGTATTGTCCTTGCACACAAGGACATAGTGCATGACACTAGATGGGTTCTCACACACTCCTCTTATCTCACTTTTGGTGGCAAATAGGACTAAGTTCTTCTTGTCGCTTATTGTGGAGGCACTTGATTTGGGCTTGTGGCGCTCACTCTCTTTTTGGTGGGTCGCTCTCTCACTATTCTCTCCACGATGGGTGGCTTGCTTGTCAGCGATCACTTGGCTTGGAGACATGGGGCGAAGTACATACTCCTTTCCTTTCATCTTGAAGATGTAGTGGTTCGTTCGGCCGTTGTGGATCACACCTCTATCAAATTGCCATGGGCGTCCAAGAAGAAGGTGGCAAACGGTCATGGGAACGACATCACACTCCAAAGTGTCTTCATAGGCACCAATTTTGAAGGAGACTCGTACTCGATGCTCGACTTGGAGAGTGCCGGAGTCGCTAAGCCATTGCACTTTGTATGGATGCGGATGCTTCGTCTTGTGCAATTGGAGCTTGGAGCAAAGTTCTTCACTTGCTAGATTATGACAACTCCCTCCATCGATGATGACCTTGACGGATCGTCCATTGATGACGGCCTTGGTATGAAAGATGTGGCATCGTTGGTCTTCTTCTTGGTGATGTTGGAGAGTCAAGACCTTGGAGACAACAAGGGTGGGATTTGAATCTTCATCGCAAAAGACTTCTTCTTCTTCATCGTTCACTTGCCGGTGCATCGCGACTTGCTCAAGAGCATCCATTTCTCCTTCACTCATTGAGTCATAAGTGTCGTCGTCGTTGAGGATCATGGTCCGCTTGTTGGTGCATTTGTAGGACTTGTGGCCTCGGCCTCCGCATGTGAAGCATTTGAAGGAACTCGTCTTGATGGTCTCATTGGTGGGGGTTGGTGATGATGAAGCTCTCGGCTTGAAGTTGCTTGTAGGAGGAGGATGACTTGGAGTAGACGAAGCTTTCTCGGAACTCGACTTGTCAATGTTGCTGGTAGAAGGCTTGGTAGACGGTGTTGGAGTCGTTGAAGCTTGGGTGTTGGAGAAGCCGCATGACTTGGATGAGAACTTGGCATACTTGAAATCATCTTGCACTTGGCGTTCCACTTTGGTAGCTTGATGCACTAGCTCGATGAGGTTCCCGTATGGTTGGAAGTTGACGATCTTCTTGATAGGATGGTTGAGTCCATTCAAGAAACGTGCCATTGTTTGCTCATCATCTTCCGTGACATTGGCTCGTATCATGGCAATCTCCATCTCCTTGTAGTACTCTTCAACGCTCTTGGTTCCTTTCTTGAGTAGTTGGAGTTTCTTGAAGAGGTCGCGGTTGTAGTAGGTAGGCACGAAGCGTGCTCTCTTGACATCCTTCATTTGCGCCCAAGTAGTGATGGGTGGGTAACCTCTTGCCTCACGGCGCTCGATGACTTGTTCCCACCAAATGAGGACATAGTCTTGTAACTCAAGGGATGCCATCGCGATCTTCTTCTCTTCGTCGTAGTTGTGCAAACGGAAGATCTTGTCAACTTTCAATGCCCATGATAGGTAATCTTCGGGATCATTGCTTCCGTTATACTTGGGTATGGTGAACTTGAGCTTGCCGTAGCGTTGCTCTTCATTGTGTTGGGGTCGGGGATGATGATGCCCATGTTGTTGATAATTGTCCAACTCGTGTTGCTCTTGGCGCGGAGGGTTGTCGACCTCATGTTGGACTTGTCGTGGAGGATTTCCATTGTCTTCATGCTCTTGATGAACTTGATGTTTTTGACGAGCTTGTGGAGGATCTTGTCAAGCTTGACGTTGCACGCGAGCTTGATGTCGTCGTTCATGAATTTCTTCATGAAGTGCTTCCTCTTGTTCACGAGCTTGTCGGTCTCGGTTGGCTACAACTCGACTTGAATCTTGGAGGGCTTGTTGTGCCTCAAGTGCTTGAGCTTCACGGAGTTGTTATTCGTGACGTTGTGCCTCGGCATCTTGTGCAACTTGGTGTAGACGCGCTCGCTCTTGCTCTTCATGTTGGCGTTGTCATTACCATTCTCGTGCTAGTGCAAAAGCCTCTTGGGTTTGACATTGTCGGTTCTCTTGAGAGATGGTGTCGCGTAGAGAATTGAGGCTTGCTTGACGATCATTGTGTGTGGCACGGCGAAGAGTGTTCGATGTCGGTGTACTTGAGCCGGATAGGGTGAAGTCGGAGTGGCGACTTGAACGGATCCTTCTTGTCGAGGACGAATTGGAAGAAGAGCGGTTGAGCAACAAAGCACGAATCTTGTCCATCCTTGCATCATTCTCTTGCTTGTGATCATCGACCATGTGGTCGAAGTAGTCCCTCGTAAATTTCTCGGAGAATCGCAAGTCGGCGGCGAGGTTGTCGATGCGTTCACTCATGGCTTGTTGCTCTTGATGCAAAGCACGTTGTGCACCAAAGAGGTGACTCTTGGTGATGTAGGAGTTCATGTCATCGTCATGCTCAATGAAGAGTGGGTTTGTAGAAGTACTTGGCCTATCCATCATTCCAAGAAAAATGTGAGTGGTAGGAAGAGAAGAACGAATACCAAATGTACCTTGACCGAAGTTGAAAGTGGATCAATGATCACTTCAATGTAGCACAAGGAAATAGCACAATTGTTACTAGCTCTTGTCGGTTTCTCACACCTACACAAGTAAAAGCTTATGGTGGAGCTTGCTTAGGATGGTGGCACAAAATTTGATGCAATTGTAAGTGAGCTTCAATAATGTTGGAAAAGATTCACAAGATTGCAATGTAACAAGTAGACCAAGCATATACGGTACACGGAAACACACACACAAAAAGATAAGTGGGGTCGTGCAACCAAGGATGAGCCAAAATGTGGAATCCACAAAAGTGCTCTTGTTGCACAACACTAGAGAGACGCTAGCACGATTGCAAAATAGGCGGATACAAAGAACTTGTGCACAACCTACTTAGCAAAAATGCAACGACTTCTATCCCAAGTATGCTCTATGCAAGGTTTTCCTATGATATGATCCAAGATGATCTAGTATGACAATCTTAATGTTGTATGATGCTATGGTTCTTGCTTAAAAGCTCTTTTCTTATCTTTCCTTTTTGCTTAAAAGCTTGTTTGGCTCTTTATTGTTTGAGCTCTTTTCTCATGCAATGCTTCACGAACCAAGATAGCAATTGTGTATGTGATGACAACTTTGTGACACAAGAGATGATACCAATATATGCACCAATGATGTATGTATGTTATGGGAAGTATGATCACCAATGTGCACAAGTCTCGTTGTCGGCAATACTCAAAGGCTAGTCTCGATGGGTAAGCAACGCAAAGGAGTAAGGCTATGCTGGATATCAATGTAATGGCAAGAATGATATGTCCAAAACCAAGACGAGGTTACCATTTCTTGCGTATGGTATGGTGTCAAAATGGTGGCACGAATACCAAGGTGTAGTCGAGGTTGTCGTTGTTGATGACACGTCCGTGGCGAAGATGAGCGGCGGTGATGTTGATGTCGAACCGTACCTAAATAGCCAAAACACAAAAGGATACGGAGCCGCAACTCAAATTCTCAAAGCTCGAAGTAGCAAACGCGTCGGAGAGCGAAACGGGTAAGCAATGGTGGTGGTATGCGGAAGTGGTGATGGTGTATGGGCTGTGGGAGTACGTATGCGGAAATGTGGGGCCGTGGTGGTGACTAAACTGAAAAAAAAATCAGTTTCGTTAGGGAATGCCAGACGTCCGGTGGTAGAACGGTCGTCCGGTGGTCGGACGTCCGGTGGCGAGTGGACGTCCGGTGCCTGGGCACTGTTCGGGCACGGGGAGAACTGCACGTGGGCGAATGTGGATGAGGTGAAATTCATTGATTCCGGGCGATTTCGTGGATGGAAAGGGTGGAGATAAGGGGAAAAAGCTAGATCCACTCAACACAAAGCAAATCCACGGATCCAAACCAACAAAATTTCAACACACCAACAAATAAAAAAATTCGGGCTATTTTTGTGGGGAATTTTTGAATTAGGACGAAAAACAACAAAACTAGGCTAGAAACACAACAGGGAGGCTCCAAAATCATGATCAACGTGGCTCTAGATACCAAGATGGTGTAGGGTAGGAACCCTAGGGGCCGATCTTTCACGAAAGGAGCGGATCCCCGATGAACACGAAGAACACAAGGGGAAAACAAGGGGAATCAAAAGGGAAAACACGGGAGAGTCACTAAACCAACACAAGATAGTCACACATGTGCTAGATCCTCGGATACACAAGAGTTTACATGGTACACGATCAACTAGGGACGATAAAAGGGTAGCCGGTCTTCTCCATGAGGAGGTCTTGATGTTCTTCTCCGCGAGGAGATCTTGAATCCAAAGGGATCTTCTCCGAAGAGGCCGCGTCTCTCTCGTGGAGTAGATCCGATGTGGATGAGCAATGCTCTATCTCTCAAATGAGCTAAACCAATGCTGACCTAGCTAGGTGGAGGGAAAGGTCTATTTATAGTCTTAGTGCAAATGGGGGGCAAAGTGAAGGGGTACATGGGCCTCAGCCCGCAACTAGACACAACCAGGTACCGGACGTTCGCTGGGGACCAGTCGTCCGGTGTCTCAAGGGCGGCCGGACGTCCGGTGGCTGCCGGTCGTCTGCTCGTTCTGGCTCGGATGCTGGTGTAGCGGATTTTCGGAGGTGGCCAGTCATCCGGTCACCGGACGCCCGTTGACACCGGTCGTCCGCTCGTTTGGCTCGGGTGCAGGGGCATCGGTCGTCCGGTCTGGGCCGGACGTCCGCTCGCTGGGGTTTGGCTGGAGCATCAGGCGCCGGACGTCCGGTCCCGACCGGTCGTACGGTGGCTGGGACTTTTCCTGCAGCCCTCCTTCTTCTCCGTCTTCTTGTCCATCTTCCTCTTCTTCTTCTCCTTGCTCCTTAGCTTCTCCATGATACCTGAGTATGCACAATGTGTCCGTATGAGGTAGTAGCCATGTATCATGTGCATCAAAGTGGAAATTTGAGAGGAGAGATGTCACGTCGGTTTCAAGAGCTCTTGCACGTGCTCGAGTCATGGGTCCGCTAGGCACTTGGTGAGACGATGGTAGGTCCATGGGGAGGACCTTGGGAGGCTCCGCATCAGTCTCCCTTCTTGCCGTCTTCACTTTCGTCTGTGAGGCCATGGTGGGAATTCCCCCTTCCGTGGCCCTACTACGCCATTTCTTCTCGTTGCACCTGACTAGCCCTCGGCGGTGCTCGGGATGCTTGAGTTTCCAGGCTGTGGCTGCGATGGCTAGCTCGGGGATCCATTTTGAGCTTCCATCATCCTCAAGCGAGTTTCAGGAACGGTGGGTGTATGTAGACGTCGGTGTGCTAAGCCCCTTGCTCTCGCCCCCTTCGGCTCCCGCCGTTCCCAGCTCCGGTTGGGGCCACAAGAAGCTCGCTGACCTCCGCCTTGCCTTTGTCTGGCTCTGGTTGAAGAGGCTGAAAGATCTTGGCGTGACCGCGCCCATGGTGATGAAGGAGTTCCTCCGACGCCGCGTCGCCCCACTCCAGCGCCATTCCTGGCTGTTGTGGGCCTTGTCCGGCGGCCAGGATCGCATGAGGCTTCAGGAGTCGGGGCTTTTTCTCGAGGCACGAAGAACAGTGCTCGAGGTCTTGATGGGCGACCCCTCGCCAGCTGACATGCCGCAGGAGGGCTGTCTCTTTTACTGCTGCTCAAACAGGATGGAGTTTGCAGGGCAAATGCCCCCCTTCGACGAATGGGGGCCGCGTCCAGTTGGCCTTGAAGGGCCCCACGAGAACCCTGTCTTCGTGGTCCCCCTCCCTGCCGCCAGCGTCGAACTTGCCCCGGGAGTGGACGCAGGGGGGCGAGCACCGCTGGAGGCCGGAGGCGCGGGTGCTGAGGTGTCGACGCCGCTCGAGGCTCCCGAGGTGCCACCCCCGGGAGCCCGTGACTCTTGCCTCGGGGTGACAGCTGAGGGGGCGACGCAATCCGCTGCTCCTGAGGTTGAAGCTTCCGAGGTCTTGGCGGGCCATCATGAGGCGGTTCCTGAGGGCTCTCCTCAGCCCAGCACATCCAAGTTCGTCTCCTCGAGAGCCTCACCAACCATGCCCCCCGCTGGTTGCCACGTCCAATGCTTCGGCCGGCTCCGTCTGGACTTCGATGCGCTCCGCAAGAGGAGAGGGTCCCGAAGCTGCAGCAGTGATGCCTTTCGACCGTTGAAGCAGAGGAAGTATATCGCCATAGACGAGTGAGTACCTTATCTTTGTAATTTCTGGAGTGCTGCTTCTCCTCCTGACTGTCTCCTCAGGGTCCCTTCTGCTAAGGCGGCAAAGTCTCCAGGGAAGCAACGTTCTCCTGCCTCGAATTCCCTGCTGGCCTTGAGCGCCCCAAGCCAGCATGCCGCACCCGGCGCGAGGTTGACTAGCGAGGCAAAAAAGTTAGCTTGCCGCCTTGAGCCTGCGCCTTTGCCGTCTCTCCTTCGTGGCCTCGCCTGGAGCGCGACAAGTGTGCCAAGGGCTCCTCCTCTGGTTATGGACGGTGGCTGGATGACTTCGATCCTGGCTTGTTCTTCGAGCAGCGGGCCTCAAGCCATCCGGGCCCCTGTAGAAGCCCGCACGGCGACTCGAGAGGCGCCAGCCCCCTGCTAGAGGGGGTGAGCCGCTTCGGATCCCGTCGGCCACCTCATAACCTGCAAGTATAGGGGATCGCAACAATTTTCGAGCGTAAAGTATTCAACCCAAATTTATTGATTCGACACAAGGGGAGCCAAAGAATACTCTCAAGTATTAGCAGCTGAGTTGTCGATTCAACCACACCTGGAAACTTAATATGTGCAGCAAAGTGTTTAGTAGCAAAGTAATATGATAGTAGTGGTAACGGTAGCAAAAGGTAACAGTAGTAAAAGTAATGTTTTTGGTGTTTTGTAGTGATGATAGCAATAGCAATGGAAAAGTAAATAAGCGAAGAACAATGTATGGAAAGCTCGTAGGCAATGGATCGGTGATGCAGAATTATGTCGGATGCGGTTCATCATGTAATAGTCATAACCTAGGGTGACACAGAACTAGCTCCAGTTCATCAATGTAATGTAGGCATGTATTCTGAATATAGTCATATGTGCTTATGGAAAAGAACTTGCATGACATCTTTTGTCCTACCTTCCCGTGGCAGTGGAGTCCTTACGAAAACTAAGGGATATTAAGGCCTCCTTTTAATAGAGTACCGGAACAAAGCATTAACACATAGTGAATACATGAACTCCTCAAACTACGGTCATCACCGGTAAGTATCCCGATTATTCTCACTTCGGGGTTAACGGATCATAACACATAATAGGTGACTATAGACTTGCAAGATAGGATCAAGAACACTCATATACTGATAAAAACATAATAGGTTCAGATCTGAAATCATGGCACTCGGGCCCTAGTGACAAGCATTAAGCATAGCAAAGTCATAGCAACATCAATCTCAGAACATAGTGGATACTAGGGATCAAACCCTAACAAAACTAACTCGATTACATGATAGATCCCATCCAACCCATCACCGTCCAGCAAGCCTACGATGGAATTACTCACGCACGGTGGTAAGCATCATGAAATTGGTGATGGAGGATGGTTGATGATGACGATGGCGACGGATTCCCCTCTCCGGAGCCCCGAACGGACTCCAGATCAGCCCTCCCGAGAGGTTTTAGGGATTGGCGGCGGCTCCGTATCGTAAAACGCGATGAATTCTTCTCTCTGTTTTTTTTCTCCCTGAGACACAATATATAGAGTTGGAGTTGGAGTCGGAGAGGCACCAGGGGGGCCATGAGGTAGGGGGCACGCCCCCCTCCCTCGTGGAGAGGTGGTGGGGCCCCTGGCCTTCATCTTTTGCAAGTATTTTTTATATTTTCCAAAAATTTGCTCCGTGAAGTTTCAGGTCATTCCGAGAACGTTTGTTTCTGCACATAAATAACACCATGGTAATTCTGCTAAAAATAGCATCAGTCCGGGTTAGTTCCATTAAAATCATGCAAGTTAGAGTCCAAAACAAGGGCAAAAGTGTTTGGAAAAGTAGATACGACGGAGACGTATCAACTCCCCCAAGCTTAAACCTTTGCTTGTCCTCAAGCAATTCAGTTGACAACTGAAAGTGATAAAGAAAAACTTTTACAAACTCTATTTGCTCTTGTTGTTGTAAATATGTAAAGCCGGCATTCAAGTTTTCACCAAAGATTATAACTAACCATATTCACAATAACGCTTAGGTCTCAAGTTTACTCATATCAATGGCATAATCAACTAGCGAGCAATAATAATAAATCTCGGATGACAACACTTCCTCAAAACAATCATAATATGATATAACAAGATGGTATCTCGCTAGCCCTTTCTGAGACCGCAAAACATAAATGCAGAGCACCTTTAAAGACCGAGGACTGACTAGACATTGTAATTCATGGTAAAAGAGATCCAGTCATGTCATACTCAATGTAAACTAACAATAATGAATGCAAATGACAGCAGTGCTCTCCAACTGGTGCTTTTTAATAAGAGGATGATGACTCAGCATAAAAGTAAATAGATAGGCCCTTCGCAGAGGGAAGCGGGTATTTGTAGAGGTGCCAGAGCTCGGTTTTGAAACAGAGGTGAATAATATTTTGAGCGGTATACTTTCATTGTCAACATAACAACCAAGAGATGGCAATATCTTCCATGCTACACACATTATAGGCGGTTCCCAAACAGAATGGTAAAGTTTATACTCCCCCTTCCACCAACAAGCATCAATCCATGGCTTTATCGAAACAACGAGTGCCTCCAACTAACAAGAGTCCCAGGGGGAGTTTTGTTTGCAATTATTTTGATTTAGTTTGCATAAAGCATGGGACTGGGCATCCCGGTAACCAGCCATTTATCTCGTGAGTGAGGAGCGGAGTCCACTCCTCTTGAGAATAACCCGCCTAACATGGAAGATACAGACAACCCTAGTTGATACATGAGCTATTCGAGCATACAAAACAGGATATTTGTTTGAAGGTTTAGAGTTTGGCACATACAAATTTACTTGGAACGGTAGGTAGATACCGTATATAGGTAGGTATAGTGGACTCATGTGGAATAACTTTGGGGTTTAAGGGATTGGATGCACAAGCAGTATTCCCGCTTAGTACAGGTGAAGGCTAGCAAAAGACTGGGAAGCGACCAACTAGAGAGCGACAACAGTCATGAACATGCATTAAAATTAATCAACACCGAATGCAAGCATGAGTAGGATATAATCCACCATGAACATAAATATCATGAAGGCTATATGGATTTTGTTTCAACTACATGCGTGAACATGTGCAAGTCAAGTCACTTAAATCATTCAGAGGAGGATACCACCCTACCATACCACATCACAACCATTTTAATAGCATGTTGGCACGCAAGGTAAACCATTATAACTCATAGCTAATCAAGCATAGCACAAGAAACTATGATCTCTAGTTGTCATTACAAACATGTTTATTCATAACAGGCTGAATCAGGAACGATGAACTAATCATATTTTCAAAAACAAAAGAGGTCGAGTTCATACCAGCTTTTCTCATTTCAGTCAGTACATCATATATCATCATAATTGCATTTCACTTGCACGACCGAACGATGTGAATAATAATAGTGCGCGTGCATTGGACTAAGCTGGAATCTGCAAGCATTCAATAAACAGGAGAAGACAAGGCAATATGGGCTCTTTTGCCAGATCAACATTTATGCATACAAGAGCCACTTCAACAATTTAATTAAGGTCTTCTCCTATCGACCCCCAAGGAAAAGAAAAGAAATAAAACTATTTACACAGGAGAGCTCCCAACAAGCAAAAGAAGAACAGGAAATATTTTTCGGTTTTCTTTTTAATTACTACTACAAGCATGGAAAGTAAACTAATTAAAAGCTACAACTAATATTTTTTTGGTTTTTCTTAAGGTTTATCAAACACACAAGACGAAAGCATAAAAAGGAAAAAAAACTAGCATGGATGATACAATGAAAAAGTATGAGCACCGACATCTAGCAATGAGTGTGTGAACATAAATGTAATGTCGGTGGGAAATACGTACTCCCCCAAGCTTAGGCTTTTGGCCTAAGTTGGCCTATGGCCACGGCTGGCCTGGCGGGTATCCATAATAGTAGCTGGGGTCATACTGCAAAGAAGAAGACTCCGATTGCCACTGGCTGACAATCATCTCTGGATCCCACTAGTAATTAGACTGTCGTGAAGGATCAACTTGTGGTTCCGGCTCTGGCTCCATAGCTGGTGCAGGGTTCCGGTAGGTGTGCATAGCCTTCAACCGAACAAGGTACCGGCCTGCAGATAAATCAAACAAAGAAGGAGCAGGTAGGGTAATAGTCTCAGGATGATGTTTATCAAAGAACAATTTATATTTAAGCTCTCCTTCCCTATTCTTAACAATAAAATCATGTGCCACCATACTTTTATAATCTAGATAAACACGAGGCATCACTTTTTTTTCCTTCTCATAATTCCTAATAGGTATGTTAAAATGTGCAGCTAGGCGTGAAGCATAGATGCCTCCAAAGATGGGGCCCTTGGTACGGTTCAAACTTAACCGTTTAGCAATAATGTCGCCCATACTAACAAAGTTATCACTGTATAAACCATGGAGAAAAATAATAATATCAGGGATACTAAGGTTTCCACAGTTTCCGTGACCAATTAAACAACGACTAGCAAATAATGCAAAATAGCGTAAAACAGGAAAATGTATGCTAGGGATTCGTTCATCGGAAACCTTCCTCGTTTCCCCTACAGTGATAGTATCAATAAACCCGTCCACATCATCTCGATGTAGTTCCTCTGTCTTGCCCTCAAAAGGGACTAAACAAACCTGACAAAAATCATAAAGTGACATCTCCTTATGCTCATCATATAAATGAAACTCCACCGTAGGTGGTGAGCTCCTAGAATGGAAATGAGAGTTTTGCACAAAGGAATTTGTGGGAAAGAGATACTGATCACATTGGTCAGGGAGGAAAGCGGTGAGGCCTGCATTCTTAGCCAATTCATGAAAATCTTCATAAATCCCGGCTTCTCTCAAGAAATCATCGGAAGGCCATTCACACGCCTGAACCTCCGTGGTGCGAGGTAGATTATACTTAGGCTTTGGTGCCTTTTCCTTCGAGCTTTGGCTCGATGAGCCCCTCAAAAGTCTCTTCATCATTTTCTGAAAAATTCTGAAATTTTTAGTAACTTCAAAATAAAAGTAAACCAAACTCAATAAAATTGATAGCAACTACTCCTACAAGTGCCTAGGGCCTATATCATGCATCAAAACTACTTTTGACCATATAAATTTGACATGCAAGCTCAAGAACAGGGTCACATAAGCAACAAAATTTTGCAATGAATAAAGCACTAGAACAAGAACTAATTGGACCAATGGAGGAGTCACATACCAAGGAACAATCTCCCCAAGCAGTTTTGTGAGAGGTGCTTTGATCAAGGAGATCGAGAATGGCAGCAAGATGAGCTAGAACTCGTGCTTGAGCTGGATATTCGTGTTTGTGGGAGGAAGAAGAAGTGTGTGGGTGCAGGAATAAGTGGAGGAGGGCCACCGTGGGCCCACGAGGTAGGGGGCGCGCCTAGGGGGGTAGGGCGCGCCCTCCACCCTCGTGGGCAGGTGGTTGACCCCTGTGTTGTGTTCTCGGTGCCAAATATTCTCAAATATTCTAGAAAAAATCATATTTAAATTTCAGGGCATTTGGAGAACTTTTATTTTCGGGGTATTTTTATATTGCACGGATAATCAGATAACAGACAGAAAAATATTTATTTTTATTTTATTTAATATAAATAACAGAAAGTAAAAGGAGGGTACAGAGAGTTGTGCCTTCTAGTTCCATCCATCTCATGATCATCAAAAGGAATCCACTAACAAGGTTGATCAAGTCTTGTTAACGAACTCATTCCGAATAACATGGAACCGGAGAAATTTTGAATAACACTATGTTACCTCAACGGGGATATGCATGTCCCCAATAATAAGAATATCATATTTCTTCTTGACAGTAGGAAGAGGAAATTCAAAACCTCCAAATATAATCGATGGAGTTTTTCCAATAGAATTGATACTGTGAACTTGAGGTTGTTTCCTCGGAAAGTGTACCGTATGCTCATTACCATTAACATGAAAAGTGATATTGCCTTTAGTGCAATCAATAATAGCCCTTGCAGTATTCAAAAAGGGTCTTCCAAGAATAATAGACATACTATCGTCCTCAGGAATATCAAGAATAACAAAGTCCGTTAAGATAGTAACATTTGCAATTACAACAGACACATCCTCACAAATACCAACAGGTATAGCAGTTGATTTATTAGCCATTTGCAAAGATATTTCAGTAGGTATCAACTTATTCAAATCAAGTCTACGATATAAAGAGAGAGGCATAACACTAACACCGGCTCCAAGATCACATAAAGCAGTTTTAACATAGTTTCTTTTAATGGAGCATGGTATAGTGGGTACACCGGGATCTCCAAGTTTCTTTCGTATTCCACCCTTAAAAGTATAATTAGCAAGCATGGTGGAAATTTCAGCTTCCGGTATCTTTCTTTTATTTGTAACAATTTCTTTCATATACTTAGCATAAGGATTCATTTTGAGCATATCAGTTAATCGCATACGCAAAAAGATAGGTCTAATCATTTCAGCAAAGCGCTCAAAATCCTCATCATCCTTTTTCTTGGATGGTTTGGGAGGAAAAGGCATGGGGTTCTGAACCCATGGTTCTCTTTCTTTACCATGTTTCCTAGCATCAAAGTCTTTCTTATCATAACGTTGATTCTTTGACTGTGGGTTATCAAGATCAACAGCAGGTTCAATTTCTATATCATTATCATTACTAGGTTGACCATCATCATGAGCATTATCATTAACATTATTACTAGTTTCAGGTTCATTACCAGATTGTGTTTCAGCATCAGAAATAGAAATATCATTTGGATTATCAGGTGTTTCAGTAATAGGTTCACTAGAAGCATGCAAAGTCCTATCATTTTTCTTTTTCTTCCTTTTAGAAGGACTAGGTGCATCTATATTATTTTTCTGAGAATCTTGCTCAATTCTCTTAGGATGGCCTTCAGGATACAAAGATTCCTGAGTCATTCTACCAGTTCTAGTAGCCACTCTAATAGCATTATCATTATTCTTACTATTCAATTCATTGAGCAAATCATTTTGAGCTTTAAGTACTTGTTCTACTTGAGTGGTAACCATAGAAGCATGTTTACTAATAAGTTTAAGTTCACCTTTGACATTAGCCATATAATCACCCAAGTGTTCAAGCATATTTGAATTGTATTTCAATTGTCTACCAAAATAAGCATTAAAATCTTCTTTCTTAGCCATAAATTTATCAAACTCATCTAAGCATGGGCTAGCAAACTTAGTAAATGGGATTTCAGCTTTATCATATCTATAGAGAGAATTTACCTTTACTACCTGTGTCGGGTTATCAAGACCATGAGTTTCTTCAATAGGTGATGGATCAAGATCATATGTTTCTTCAACAGGCGGTAAATTAAGATCGTGTATTTCTTCAATAGGAGGTAAATTCTTAACATCTTCAGCTTTAATACCTTTTTATTTCATAGATTTCTTTGCCTCTTGCATATCTTTAGGACTGAGAAATAGAATACCCCTCTTCTTCGGAGTTGGTTTAGGAATAGGCTTAGGAACTGGCTCAGGAGGTGTCCAATTATTTTCATTTGTCAACATATTATTCAATAGAATTTCAGCTTCATCCGGTGTTCTGTCCCTGAAAATAGAACCATCACAACTATCCAGGTAATCTCTGGAGGCATCAGTTAGTCCATTATAAAAGATATCAAGTATTTCATTTTTCTTAAGAGGATGATCAGGCAAAGCATTAAGTAATTGGAGAAGCCTCCCCCAAGCTTGTGGGAGACTCTCTTCTTTAATTTGCACAAAATTATATATATCCCTTAAAGCAGCTTGTTTCTTATGAGCAGGGAAATATTTAGCAGAGAAGTAATAAATCATATCTTGGGGACTACGCACACAACCAGGATCAAGAGAATTAAGCCATATCTTAGCACCACCCTTTAATGAGAACGGAAATATTTTAAGGATATAAAAGTAGCGAGTTCTCTCATCTTTAGTGAACAGGGTAGCTATATCATTTAATTTAGTAAGATGTACCACAATAGTTTCAGATTCATAGCCATGAAAAGGATCAGATTCAACCAAAGTAATTATATCAGGATCAACAGAGAATTCATAATCCTTATCAGTAACACAGATAGGTGAAGTAGCAAAAGCAGGATGAGGCTTCATCCTAGCATTTAGAGATTGCTTATTCCATTTAGCTAATAACCTCTTAAGTTTGTATCTATCTTTGCAAGCTAAAATAGCTAAAGAGGCTTCTTGATAAAAACATAACCCTCAGGAATAACAAGTGACTCTTCATCATCATTTTCATCAGTATTATCAGATTCAATATTTTCAATCTCTCTAGCCCTAGGAAGTTGTTCATCAAGAAATTCACCAAGTGGCACGGTAGTATCAAGCATAGAAGTAGTTCATCATAAGTATCATGTATAGCAGAAGTAGCATCATCAATAACATGCAACATATCAGAACGAATAGCAGAAGCAGGTTCAGGTGTCGCAAGCTTACTCAAAACAGAAGGTGAATCAAGTGCAAAGCTAGATGGCAGTTCCTTACCTCCCCTCGTAGTTGAGGGATAAATCTTGGTTCTTGGATCTTTCAAGTTCTTCATAATGATAAACAGATATAAATTCCAAGTGACTCAAAGAATAGAGCTATGCTCCCCGGCAACGGCGCCAGAAAATAGTCTTGATAACCCGCAAGTATAGGGAATCGCAACAATTTTCGAGGGTAAAGTATTCAACCCAAATTTATTGATTCGACACAAGGGGATCCAAAGAACACTCTCAAGTATTAGTAGCTGAGTTGTCAATTCAACCACACCTGGAAACTTAATATCTGCAGCAAAGTGTTTAGTAGCAAAGTAATATGATAGTAGTGGTAACGGTAGCAAAAGGTAACAGTAGTAAAAGTAATGTTTTTGGTGTTTTGCAGTGATGATAGCAATAGCAACGGAAAAGTAAATAAGCGAAGAACAATGTATGGAAAGCTCGTAGGCAATGGATCGGTGATGGAGAATTATACCGGATGTGGTTCATCATGTAACAGTCATAACCTAGGGTACACAGAACTGGCTCCAGTTCATCAATGTAATGTAGGCATGTATTCCAAATATAGTCATACGTGCTTATGGAAAAGAACTTGCATGACTCTTTTGTCCTACCATCCCGTGGCAGCGGGGTCCTTACGGAAACTAAGGGATATTAAGGCCTCCTTTTAATAGAGTACCGGAACAAAGCATTAACACATAGTGAATACATGAACTCCTCAAACTACGGTCATCACCGGTAAGTATCCCGATTATTCTCACTTCGGGGTTAACGGATCATAACACATAATAGGTGACTATAGACTTGCAAGATAGGATCAAGAACACTCATATACTGATAAAAACATAATAGGTTCAGATCTGAAATCATGGCACTCGGGCCCTAGTGACAAGCATTAAGCATAGCAAAGTCATAGCAACATCAATCTCAGAACATAGTGGATACTAGGGATCAAACCCTAACAAAACTAACTCGATTACATGATAGATCCCATCCAACCCATCACCGTCCAGCAAGCCTACGATGGAATTACTCACGCACTGTGGTAAGCATCATGAAATTGGTGATGGAGGATGGTTGATGATGACGATGGCGACGGATTCCCCTCTCCGGAGCCCCGAACGGACTCCAGATCAGCCCTCCCGAGAGGTTTTAGGGCTTGGCGGCGGCTCTGTATCGTAAAACGTGATGAATTCTTCTCTTTGATTTTTTCTCCCCGAAACACAATATATAAAGTTGGATTTGGAGTCGGAGAGGCACCAGGGGGCCCACGAGGTAGGGGGGCGTGCCCCCCACCCTCGTGGAGAGGTGGTGGGCCCCTGGCCTTCATCTTTTGCAGGTATTTTTTATATTTTCCAAAAAGTTGCTCCGTGAAGTTTCAGGTCATTCCGAGAACGTTTGTTTCTGGACATAAATAACACCATGGTAATTCTGCTGAAAACAGCGTCAGTCTAGGTTAGTTCCATTCAAATCATGCAAGTTAGAGTCCAAAACAAGGGCAAAAGTGTTTGGAAAAGTAGATACGACGGACATGTATCAACTCCCTTACTGTGGGGGACGGACCTGGTTGCACGCTTAAGCTTGCGCATGGGCGGAGTGTCGTCCACCACGAGATCTTTCAGGAGGCAATGGGCGCGATGAGCCGACTCGGCGGAGAACTCGCAGATGTCGATGCTCGCCTTGAAGCCGAAGGCCTCCGGCTGGTGGAGGAGTGGCATCGCCTGAAGGTGGCTATCAACCTCGGGCGCCTCTAGCGCGAGCATGCCGATGCGAAGGCTGAGGCATCCCTGGCAACCTCGCGATAGGCCAGCGCCCGGGCCTTGGAGGAGGCCAGGGAGGCGGACAATCGCCGTGCAGCCACCGAGGAGCGCAGGAGGGAGCTCCAGGCCTTGAACACCTCCCTGGAGCAGCAGGTGGAGGCGCGCAGAGCTGCCCTGGTGTCGATGAAGGGCTCCCCGTCCGACGAGCAGGAGATCTTGAGGCGTGAGGAAGCACTGTTGTTGGAGGCCATGGAGCGCAGCCTTGAGCTCAGGCGGTTGGAGACGAGGGAGTGCCAAGTCGCCCAAGCAGAGGATGCTTTCGGCGCGCGCGAGGCCAGGGCCCAAGAGGAGGTCGACCGCAGGGTGGCCAATGCTCGCATGGATCTTTCCGACTGGTACGACCTGAAGCTGAAGCTCGTTGAAGCCGAAGGTGTGGGCAGGACCACTGCCCTTATGTCAGGGCTGGCTGAGGCGGAACAGCGCGAGAAAGCCGCCACAGCTGCCCTGATCTCGGTGCAAGCCGAGCTGGCTTCCGCCCCTGCCGAGCTGCTCTCTCTTCAACAGCGAGTCGACAACACGGAGTCCTTCACGCGGCAAAGCAGGGAGGAGCCACTTTGCCGGCAGACGCTGCTGCGCGAGCACGCGCCCATGCTTCGGGACCTCAGGACGAAGGCCAACCAGGCGCTTGGTACCATCTGCGATGAGCATGCCCCTCATCCCCATGCCGAGGATTATGCCAGCCATCTTCGCTTCTTCACTGATGTTGTGACACGCATGGAGAGCCATGCTGAGAGGGCTCGCGGGCTTGTGGATGAAAGGAGCTGAGGCCTCCTCGGGCGCGCATTCTCCCGCGTCTTCAACCATCTCCTGAACACCTATCCTGACTTTGATTTTGCCGCTGGCATTGCCCCAGTCCCCGAGGTCATCCGGGGCAACCTCGCGCACTGGGTGGACGACAACGTGGAAGCTCTGGTTAGGGCATTTGCTTCCGATGACGATGCGGTGGTGGTCGCGGCGGATGAGGGCGACGTAGTCGATGGCGGCACGGCCGATGGCCGTGTGGCTGATGGCGGAGCGGCTGATGGCGATGTAGACAGCGACAATGACGGCGCCAGCAGCCTGTCCGGAAGTGATTCGGGGGCGAGGCGAGCGATATGTCCGGCTGATCCCTCACTCCTTTATTTTGAACCTGCACGCGAAAGCTTGGGTACGACCCCTCATGATGTTAAGAGCATTTTGGAGAGGGGAAGCCCCTCATGTAAATAGACTACTACTTCATTCCTTAGGCTAAGCTTAAAGCGTGCTTTTGGGTGCTCGCAACTCCCCTTGCGGACTTGATGTCGTAACTTACTTTGGTTTAGCCGAGCTTCAAACTGGTTTGGCTATTGTGGACGTACATTCCTTTCGAGAGGAGCCCCTCACGAGCTTGCGAGGTTTTGGTTTCCTGAGGGGTTCGCCGATCCACCCGAGGAGGCCTCACGAGAAGCGAGCGCTAGTAATGGCGAGAAGCGAGCGCTAATAATGGCGAGATGCGCGTGTAGTGCGTGTGCGCTGCTGCGAGCCCCCGCTCACGAGGTTTTCAAAAAGGGGGGAATATAGCGAATGTAAATCTCAAACAAAACACGAATCCAGAAACTCAC
>NC_057806.1:339263003-339271050 GCF_018294505.1 Triticum aestivum
CCCCCGCGCGCAATTGCCAATGGAAATGCAACTTCAAATTCAAGATCAAAAGCTATGAGTCTGAGCTACAGAAAAGAGGTCAAAAGCAAATGGCCACGTCCGGCACCTAGCTAGTCTTCTTGTCTTTGAATCTTCTCACCAGCGCGGAGCTAAGTGCTTTCACAGGCCGTGAGCATAGTCATTCGAGGACAGTGTTGACGGCCAGTGAGGAGCATGGTGCTTCCACTAGGACATGGGCGGGAGCCCCCGAGGCCCGAGGGCGGCACTCCGGAAACTCCGGGGCGTGTACAACCCCACTCATTATTGCATGAGAGTGTCACAAGCAGAGACCTTCACAGGCGTGAGCCTTGCTTCATATCGCCAGGAGAGGGCCCCGCCTTGCGCCTCCCTCGACCACCATTGGGGTGTCCGGAAACCAGGACGATAGCAAGGGGTAAAGGGGATGCTAGCGGCACCCTCGGCGACCACAGGCCCTCTACCGGGGGGAAGGCTCGCTAGTGCCTTCCCGGTAGAGGACCTACCTCCGGGCGATGCCTTGATCCAGATGATGCGGGGAGGGGCCTTGCTCCCGGCTCCTCCCCCGCAGCCCCCAATGCGCTTCCCCTGGCAAGATGGGGGCTGCCGTGCTGGGGCCGTCGTCCATCGCTGTGACCTAATTCACTTGCGACCCATGGTTAGCGTAAGCCTGCTCTTGAGAGATTAGTGGTACCCTGTAGCTGCTGTCGTCGGCGTGGTCGGCGAGGCTCCTGGGCGGCTCCTGGAAGGCCTTAGCTCCCAGCATCTCCTCTTCCCAACCCGGCTCGAGGAACGAACCGGGGTCGTCTTCTGGTGTGTACTTTTGGTCCATCATGCGGGGCACATAGTCCTCTGTAGCCGTCACCCCGAAAACCTCGCTGGGGTGCCCCACACTCCACGCCACCTGACTCGGCGCGCCAGGATAGTAGGGCGGCATCCTGTCGGGCCCATGGGTGGCGATGCTTACGCCTGCGCCCATTGGGGGAGGCACAAGTGTGGTCGGGTGTCCGGCGCCGCTGGTTGCGCCGGTGCCGACGAAACCTCCTAGTGCGCCTGGGGGCACGCGGGTGGGACGAGGCCGACCGTGCGATCCGGCCGCAACTTGAGGCATAAGCAAGGAGCAAAAAGGCGGCGCCCCCTGGCTGCGGCATCCAACAGCTCGGCAACACACTCCAGCGATGCATCCCGGCCGCTCTCCATCAGTTGGCATCGCAGCAGCTCCCGCGCCACTGTGAGCGCGACCCTCATGTTAGCTTGTTCCCGTCGGGAGTGCGGCGCCATCGCCACGACATAGCTTGAGGCCCTTTCAGCGGCCCACGCGGGCCGCGGGGTAAGGGTGGAAGGCGTCGGACCACGCCGCCGCGCCCCTCGGCGATTGGCGGTGCGCACGCCACCTGGAGCGTGGAGTTGAGGTCTTCTTGGGCGGACAGCGCCGCCTGGGCTGGCCAGGCTGCCTAGCGATCGGCGTCGGCCCTCGGGTCGCCGTACATCGGCGCTGCAGAGTGCTGGCGGGGCTGCCGATGGAAGAGAGGCTTCGGCGCACCCCTACCTGGCGCGCCAAATGTCAGATTTCGGGTTCCGGCAAAACCCTTGAGGTTCGAACACTTGGGTGCGCATGAAGATCTCTCCTCCCTCTAGCCCATGCTCTCACTGCAATCTCTAAGCTTAGTGCGTCGAACTCGAAGAACAAAGGGACACAAGATTTATACTGGTTCGGGCCATCGATGTGGTGTAATACCCTACTCCAGTGTGGTGTGGTGGATTGCCTCTTGGGCTGAGGATGAATAGTTACAAGGGAAGAACAGCCTCCTGAGGAGAGGTGCTCTTGTGATTGGTGAGTTTATGCGGTAGAGTATCATCCCTCTCGTCCCCGATGAGACTCTTCCTTCTAAGGTGGTGGCTAGTCCTATTTATAGTGGCCAGGGTCCTCTTCCCAAATATTAGGCGGGAAGGGATCCCACAATGGCCAGTTTGAAGGGGGGCAGCTAGTACAAGTTATCCTGACAAAAGTGGTCTTTGCGTGCCAAAGGCTCTAGTGATGACGCCGTCCTGGGCTCCATGGTGACCTCCGCCCTGCCGTCTTGCTGGTCTTGGTCTCGTTGCACCGACATGGAAACCTTTGCTTGATGCCTCGGCGCTCCGCGCCTGCGCTTGCCTCTTTAGCACCAAAGAGGAAACGAGGACAGTGTGCGCACTGGCGCCCACCTGGCCTTGGTCGTTATGGCTTGTGTCACAGGAACCTCACGAGGTGCCCCTTGCCTTGATCTCTCCGCCCCTCGCGAGCCAGTCTGGTGAGGCCGCCCCCGAGGAGATCTTGCGTCGCCCGCCTCGTGAGGCTTGGCCCCTCGCGAGGGTCTTGAGTGTTTGTCGGTGAAGATGGGCCATACAGGGCCGCTGGTGGAGCCACGCCATGGGCCGCGGGCAGGCAAGACTGGGGACCCCCATTCCCAGGACGCCGATAGTCTACACACGTAACGTTCGATGACAATTTGTATTGTGAGTTATGTGTTTTGGTGACCGAAGTTTGTTCAGAGTCCCGGATGAGATCACGGACATGACGAGGAGTCTCAAAATGGTCGAGAGGTAAAGATTCATATATTGGAAGGTTATATACGGACACCGAAATGGTTCCGAACAAGATCGAGGATTTTTGGAGTATCGGGAGGTTATCGGAACCCCCCGGGAAAGTTAATGGGCCTATTGGGCCATAGAGGAGAGAGGGAGGCTGCCACAGGAGGTAGCGCCCCCCCCCCTCTCCAAGCCGAATCTGAATTGGACAAGGGGTGGGGGCACAACCCCATTTCCCCTCTCCGTTGGAAGGAAGAAGGGGGGCCGAATCCTACTAGGAACAGAGTCCTAGTAGGACTCCCCTCTTGGCACGCCCCCCTTGGGCCGGCCTCCTCCTCCCCCTCCTTTACATACGTGGGCAGGGGGCACCCCAAAGACACAACAGTTGTTTCTTAGCCATGTGCAATGCCCCCTCCACAGTTTACTCCTCCGATCATAACGTCGTAGTACTTAGGCGAAGCCCTGCGCGGATCACATCACCAACACCGTCGCCACGCCGTCATGCTGACAGAACTCTCCCTCGACCCTCGACAGGATCAAGAGCTCGAGGGACGTCATCGAGCTGAACGTGTGCTGAACTCGGAGGTGTCGTACGTTTGGTACTAGATCGGTTGGATCGTGAAGATATTCGACTACATCAACCGCGTTAACCTAACGCTTCCAGTTTCGGTCTACGAGGGTACGTGGACACACTCTCCCCCTCTCATTGCTATGCATCTCCTAGATAGATCTTGCGTGATCGTAGGAATTTTTTGAAATTGCATGCTACGTTCCCCAACACAACTCCTGGAACATCTCATATGCTCCATGATGTTCAAAACGTCTTTGAAGTCCTGATTGTAAGATGTAAAGCATGGCACACTGAACTATCGAGTAGTCATCAGCTTTGCTCTGCCAGACGTTCATAACGTCCCGAGTTGCTCCTGCAGTGGGTCTTGCACCTAGCGGTGCTTCCAGTATGTAATTCTTCTGTGCAGCAATGAGGATAATCCTCAAGTTACGGACCCAGTCCGTGTAATTTCTACCATCATATTTCAACTTAGCTTTCTCTAGGAACACATTAAAATTCAAGGGAATGGTAGCACGATCCATTGATCTACAACAACATAGATATGCAAAAACTATCAGGTACTAAGTTCATGATAAATTAAAGTTAAATTTAATCATATTACTTAAGAACTCCCACTTAGATAGACATCCCTCTAGTCATCTAAATGATCACGTGATCCATATCAACTAAACCATGTCCGATCATCACGTGAGATGGAGTAGTTTTCAATGGTGAACATCTCTATGTTGATCATATCTGCTATATGATTCACGTTCGACCTTCCGGTCTCAGTGTTCCGAGGCCATATTTGCATATGCTAGGCTCGTCAAGTTTAACCCGAGTATTCTGCACGTGCAAAACTGGCTTGCACCCGTTGTATGTGAACGTAGAGCTTATCACACTCGATCATCACGTGGTGTCTCGGCACGACGAACTGTAGCAACGGTGCATACTCAGGGAGAACACTTGTACCTTTAAATTTAGTGAGGGATCATCTTATAATGCTACTGCCGTACTAAGCAAAATAAGATGCATAAAAGATAAACATCACATGCAATCAAAATATGTGACATGATATGGCCATCATCATCTTGTGCCTTTGATCTCCATTTCCGAAGCACCGTCATGATCTCCATCATCACCGACTTGACACCTTGATCTCCATCATAGCATCATTGTCGTCTCGCCAACTATTGCTTCTACGACTATCGCTACCGCTTAGTGATAAAGTAAAATAATTACATGGTGATTGCATTTCATACAATAAAGCGACAACCATATGGCTCTTGCCAGTTGCCGAAAACTGTTACAAAACATGATCATCTCATACAACAATTTATATCTCATCACGTCTTGACCATATCACATCACAACATGCCCTGCAAAAACAAGTTAGACGTCCTCTACTTTGTTGTTGCATGTTTTATGTGGCTGCTACGGGCTTCTAGCAAGAACCGTTCTTACCTACGCATCAAAAACACAACGATTTTTCGTCAAGTGTGTTGTTTTAACCTTCAACAAGGACCGGCCGTAGTCAAACTCGATTCAAACAAAGTTGGAGAAACAGACACCCGCCAGCCACCTATGTGCAAAGCACGTCTGTAGAACCAGTGTCATGAACACGGTCATGTAATGTCGGTCCGGGCCGCTTCATCCAACAATACCACCGAATCAAAGTAAGATGTTGGTGGTAAGCAGTATGACTATTATCGCCCACAACTCTTTGTGTTCTACTCGTGCATATCATCTACGCATAAACCTGGCTCGGATGCCACCGTTGGGGAACGTAGTATGCAATTTCAAAAATTTTCCTACGATCACGCAAGATCTATCTAGGATATACATAGCAACAAGAGGGGGAGAGTGTGTCCACATACCCTCGTAAACCGAAAGCGGAAGCGTTATGTTAACGCGGTTGATGTAGTCGAACGTCTTCACGATTCAACTGATCCAAGTACAGAACGTGCGGCACCTCCGTGTTCAGCACACGTTCAGCTCGATGACGTCCCTCGAGCTCTTGATCCAGTAGACAGTCGAGGGAGAGTTCCGACAGCACGACGGTGTGGTGACAGTGATGGTGATGTGATCCGCGCAGGGCTTCGCCTAAGCACTATGACGCTATGACCGGAGGAGTAAACTATGGAGGGGGCACCGCACATGGCTAAGAGATTTCTTGGTGTGCCTTTGGGGTGCCCCCGCCCCGGTATATAAAGGGGGGAGGAGGAGGTCGGTGGCCAGGAGGGACGCGCCATGGGGGGAGTCCTACGTGTCTCCTAGTCCAAGTAGGATTCCCCCCTTTTCCTTTATCCACCGGAGGGAATAGGAAGGCGAGGGAGAGGGAAAGGGAAGGGGGCGCTGCCCCCTCCTCCTTGTCCTATTCGGACTCCCTAGGAGGGGGGCGCGCGGCTACCCCCTGCGGGCTTTCCACTCTCTCCCTTTAGGCCCATGTTGGCCCAACACTTCCCCGGGGGGTTCCGGTAACCCCTTGGTACTCCGGAAAGATACCCGAATCACTTGGAACCATTCCGATGTCCGATATAACCTTCCAATATATGAATCTTTACCTCTTGACCATTTCAAGACTCCTCGTCATGTCCGTGATCTCATCCAGGACTCCGAACAAACTTCGGTCACCAAAACACATAACTCATAATACAAATCGTCATCGAACGTTAAGTGTGCGGACCCTACGGGTTCAAGAACTATGTAGACCTGACCGAGACACATCTCCAGTCAATAACCAATAGCGGAACTTGGATGCTCATAGTGGCTCCTACATATTCTACGAAGATCTTTATTGGTCAAACCGCATAACAACATACGTCATTCCCTTTGTCATCGGTATGTTACTTTCCCAAGATTCGATCGTCGGTATTCTCATACCTAATTCAATCTCGTTACCGGCAAGTCTCTTTACTCATTCTGTAATGCATTATCCCGCAACTAACTCATTAGTCACATTGCTTGCAAGGCTTATAGTGATGTGCATTACCGAGAGGTCCCAGAGATACCTCTCTGATACTCGGAGTGACAAATACTAATCTCGATATATGCCAACTCAACAAACACCTTCGGAGACACCTGTAGAGCATCTTTATAATCACCCAGTTACGTTTGTGATGTTTGATAGCACATAAAGGTGTTCCTCCGGTATTCGGGAGTTGCATAATCTCATAGTCAGAGGTATATGTATAAGTCATGAAGAAAGCAATAGCAATAGAACTAAACGATCATTATGCTAAGCTAACGGATGGGTCTTGTCCATCACATCATTCTCTAATGATGTGATGTCGTTCATCAAATGACAACACATGTCTATGGTTAGGAAACTCAACCATCTTTGATTAACGAGCTAGTCAAGTAGAGGCATACTAGGGACACTCTGTTTGTCTATGTATTCATACATGTACTAAGTTTCCGGTTAATACAATTCTAGCATGAATAACAAACGTTTATCATGAAATAAGGAAATATAAATAACAACTTCATTATTGCCTCTAGGTCATATTTCCTTCATTTTTCCCATGCATATTTGCATGTTGAGATGGGCCTTTCCCATGCATGTTTGCATGTTGAGGTGGCATGTATGCATGCATATTATTAGACATGGTTGGTGAGAGCATGACGGCGATGCTGGACAAGGGGTTAATTGAGTTGATGGTGAAGTTTTCCCTTCCCTAGAGGTAGGGTCCCGCCTCCAACAACCCTTTGGAGTAAGATCAACAATGTGAGCCATCACTGCCTTGAGAAAAATACAAGATAGACATGAGGGGGAGTTTTAGAACATTTATAAGCCAGGGGCATCAGGGAGGCACCCAAGGGGGCATCGTGGGCCTAGACACCCAACCTAGATGCCTAAACATCACTAGAGGTTGGGGCATCGGCTTTTTGTGAAGTTATGTGAAAGAGAACTTATGTGTGGTTGTTTCTGAAAGATTTCTTATGTGAGGCGCAGGAGACATTTTCTTTTTCACGGCTCACAATGATCGATGATTGATCAATGGCAACACAATTTTATTTTCAAATTATAGGGGAATCTACTAGATTATTGGATGAATCAATGGTAATTGTTGGATGGTTGATATATCTTACTTATTGACTCCCAGTTTATTCAAATTATGTGTTTACTCTAATGTTTAATGACATATCAATCCTGCTAATTCTATCACAGCGAAGCATAATAACATGGAATTAATGATTGTGAGACTCAAGTACATTGCACCACTAGGGTTGTGATTCTGTCATCACATACATTCTTTTTTTAGGATATATACATTCTATTTGGGCATTCTTTATTTCTAAAATATAATCATTTCCATGATTGAGACGCATCTTGAGTGTATGTGTGCACTTGATTTATTTACAATGCAATTAGTATGGCTAAGTCTACGGTCTACATCATGAGTTAAACCAAGTGGACAATGAAACATGTATAGATAGCATCATAGGACTTTAATTTCTATTTGAAAAACTCCAAGAGAATAATGAAATAATTTTGCAGTTTTCAGTAAATTGTAGTTTTAGCATTTTTCTTAGAAGAACATGTACTAATAAATGTCATTTAACAATACTTATTATTGTAGCAGTGGATTTTAATCCTACTCAACGTCCCACCCTCTATCCTACATGGAGTGCCACCCAGGCAGTCATCACAAGTCAAGACAGTCAACAATTATCCAAGTCACCTCGTGGGTCCAAGTAGACTACTTCGGTCAACGAAAGTCCAAGCAAGACTTCATGGTCAACCAGTCAAAGGAGAAGGACCACACAAAAGAACAAGTCAAAGGAGAAGACACAATAACAAAGAGGCTCAAGCTCAAACAAGGAAGCCTCCTCGTAGTGTAGGGATTTTTCTCCTAATGGGCTACAACCCACATCGTAGTCCAATAAAGAACACATGGGTTAACAGGACGG
>NC_057806.1:339271191-339272660 GCF_018294505.1 Triticum aestivum
CTCCCCAAGGGAATGTAACCCACTCACTCTCACTTCACGGGTAGAACCAAGTAAACTTCTACAACTTAGTCGACTCCGCTGCAAATGCAATATCCAAGAACCATTACACATAGAGGGGAGGGGGTGGCAAATGATAATACTCTCTTTTAAAAGAAGAAGAAAATGACAAACTTTTTCCACATAAGTAATGCATATTTATTTGTATTTTTAAAGGAATAGACTTTGTTTTGATTTTTAAGGGAATTGACTTGAAAAAATATCATAAAGTAAAAAGTGAAAAGAAATGTTAGCCGTTTCATGATTTTTTTTAACTAACTGGTGCAAAAACTAGAGAGAGAAAGAAATATATTTGTATTTTTAAATAAATAGACTTTATTTTGATTTTTAAGGGAATTGACTTGAAAAAATTAACATAAAGTAAAAAATGGAAAAGAAAATGTTAGCCGTTTCATGATTTATTTTTTAACTAACTGGTGCAAAAATTAGAGAGAGAAAGAAAATTTTAGCCATTTCCAGTAAAGAAAAATCAGAAACAAACAGATGCAAAATTTAGACAGCGAAAGAAAATGTTAGTTATTTTAGGAAAAATACTGAAACTAACTAGTGCAAAAATTAGACAGATAAAGAAAAATGTTAGCTTTTGGATGAAAAAAAACTAAGACAAACGATGCAAAAAATTAGACATAAAAATAATGTTAGCTGTTTCAGTGGAAAAAAAACTGAAACTAACTGGTGCAAAATTTATTTTTAGGGAATGGACCTTGTTAAAAAAAAGGAATGTACTGAAAGAAAAAGAAACGAGACAAGTCGACTCAGCTGGGGATGCAAAAATCAGAAAGAAAAATTAGCCATTTCCAATAAATAAATATCAGAAACAAATGGATGCAAAAATTAGAAAGAGAAAGAAAATGTCAGTTCTTTTAAGAAAAATACTGAAACTAGCTAGTGCAAAAATTAGATAGAGAAAGAAAATGTTAGCGGTTTTTGGAGGGAAAAAATAACATTAGCTGTTAACAGAGAGAAAGAGAATACATTTGTATTTTCAAAGAAATAGATTTTATTTTGATTTTTAAGGGAATTGACTTGAAAAAATTAACATAAAGTAAAAAAAATGGAAAAGAAAATGTAGCTGTTTCATGATTTATATTTTAACTAACTGGTGCAAAAATTAGAGAGAGAAAGAAATTGTTAGCCATTTCCAGTAAAGAAAAATCAGAAGATCCAAAAATTAGACAGCGAAAGAAAATGTTAGTCATTTTTCGAAAAATACTGAAACTAACTGGTGCAAAAATTAGACAGAGAAAGAAAATGTTAGGGTTTTATCGAGGAAAAAAATCTAAGACAAATGGTGCAAAAAAAATAGACAGAAAAATAACGTTAGTTGTTTCAGTGGAAAAAAACTGAAACTAACTAGTGCAAAAGTTATTTTTTCAGGGAATGGACCGTGTTGAAAAAAGGAATGGACTGAA
>NC_057806.1:339273832-339367972 GCF_018294505.1 Triticum aestivum
GAAAAATGGAAAAACAAGATAAGTCGACCCCGCTGGCACAAAAAATTAACTAGTGCAAAAAAACTGAAACTAACTAGTGCAAAAGTTATTTGTTCAGGGAATGGACCGTGTTGAAAAAAGGAATGGACTGAAAAAAGGAAAAGCAAGATAAGTCGACCCCGCTGGCACAAAAAATTAACTAGTGCAAAAGTTATTTTTTCAGGGAATGAACCGTGTTGAAAAAAGGAAAAAACAAGATAAGTCGACTCCGCTGGGGATCGAACCCAGAATCTCTGGTTTCGTAGACCAGCGCCTTATCCATTGGGCCACGGAGTCTTTGATGTTGTATGTTCTATTATTTTCTCTCTAGTATTCTATGTTTTGCGCATACAAGGTTCATTTTTGGAGAGTACTGCTGCCGAATGAAAAACACAAAATTATGATTCTCATGCTTTAAACAGAATTTGAACTGTACGCAAGCTGTCAATTTGCCGGCATAGATCAGCAGCATAATCTGGTTCATTGACCGATCCTTACTCTCAAATCCATGGAGCGTTTTGCACCTGAAGGAAGCATCAAAATTCCTTTCTAAAATCTATAGCTTACTAGGCTCTGTTTGAGAGATCCAACAACAGTTTTACCAGAACTGAAAACATGCTAATACCAGAGGAAATAGGCAGTAGAGACAACTTGGCCAGCCCACACATGCTATCAGATCAGTACGGACACATGACACTACCAGAATGTGGGCTTGACTGCCGGTGCAACATCACCATCCACGGCTGCCACCAAATTTTCACCAGAGGGCAAAGGACAGCTGTTCTGAAACACGTCATCACTGCATGACTTTTGTATCCCGGTTTCTGCTCGACACATCAATCGTAATCCCGACACCAAAGGTTCAACTCTGTCCTCTTACCTTACTCATTAATCTAACGGTTCAAATGTTGGACACTAATGAGTCTGGCAGTGAGTACTCCATGACCCCTTCACCATAACCCACCTCACGGCTCATTCGGTTTAGAGGATTTCATAATGTAGGAATTTTATAGGATGACACTTGTCATCTTAAGGAATTGACTCGCCTCGTTCCTATGCGCAAAATGAGCTTTGAATGGATGTGTAATTTTCTCCGAAAACACAGGAAATGAATAGTATTCCTACGAAATTCATGTACACATTTTCTACAAACCGAACGCATCTATAGGAAATTTGCCTCCGGTATCCCTGTTCCTATGTGTTTCCTATGAAAATCCTCCAAACCAAATAGGCCCTCAAAACAGAGCAAACTTGATCACCTGCTGTTAGACAAGAAACAAAGTACAAGCCTGTGAACGGACAATGTGAAAATATAACAATGCAATAGACTATGCAAATACTCCCTCCGTAAACTAATATAAGAGCATTTAGATAATTAAAATAGTGATCTAAACACTATTATATTACTTTACGGAGGGAGTATAACTTATATAATTGTATCACGCTACAAAACTGGAGAATAAAACTGTAGTCCCTCTAAAATGCCACTTGACAATTTCTGATATGAATCAAGTACTAAGATATCTTAAAGATCTTACTTAATCTTAAAAAAACAGTTTTTCTAAAGCACATCTAGATGTGCCATAAGTAAAAATATATTTAGAATCAGCCCCAACCAAGACGAACCTATCAAGAACAAGATCTTTCATCAGTTCTAAAGGAGGAAAACTTTGAAGGTTCTTCTAGCCCCCGAATGCCTTCTGAGGATATTTACGGCCGTAGCCAGCTCGGTATCATTTTCCCCTGTGCTGTGAAAAATCTCAGTCGCTGATATCCATGTGCAAGAATTCAGTAGTTATGCAAAGCAAAAAAGATCAGAAAAAAGGCCGGCATTTTGCAAGTCTGTCGGAGACCAATTGAGGTCCAAAGAAGCTAATCTAGCGTCTCGAATCGGCCTTGAAAACGAGGCCGGAAAAGAAACCAAGATGGATGGATGCGTGCCTCAGAGTATTACGCAGTGGATATCACCAGAGCCGCGCACACTGGTGGTGCGCAAGCGCATTCATCCAGAATTCACCGAAGCTTTTGCATCATCATCGGCACGCAGACACCAAAACCACGAAAAAAGAACACATGAACTGAACCAAAAAGAAAAGGAGCGTGCCTCGAATCGGAGATCTCACCGGCATAATCAACGAACACAGCAGCCGAAACTCACGCAGCGCGGAACTGAAAGACGAAACCGGAACTCAACCAGCCAAATAAAATGAAATCACGAATTCAAAGGATGTGTGCCTCAGAGTATTACGCAGTGGATATCACGAGAGCTGTGCGCAATGGTGGTGCGCAAGCGCATTCATCCAGAATTCACCGATGCTTTTGCATCATCATCGGCACGCCGAAACCAAACCAACACATGAACTGGGCCAGAAAGAAAAGGAGCAAGCCTCGAATCGGAGATCTCACCGGCAAATCAAGAGCGAACACAGCAGCCGAAACTGACGCACCGCAGAGCTGGAAGACGGAACCGGAACTCGACCAGCAAATAAAGTAAAATCACGAATTCAAAGCAGAATAAGAACTCGGGGAAGCAAGCAGGCTGCCAGACGGGAGATGTATCTTCCTTTTAGTTATGGACAACAAAGGTTGGAGCTGGAGATGAGGAGAGGTGAGGCGAGGCGAAGGAAGCAGATGGATGTGGGTGGTCCATAAATACAGTTGGCTTTGCGGGGCGGCCACGGAAGCGACGGATGGCTGGGATTTGGCGATTTCGCGGTGGCCAGATGATTTGGCCCCCCAGCGTTTAGGGCCCTTTCGCTTCACGGGGAAAGCCAAGGAAACTTCAAAGGAATCGTTTCCTGCATGCTTTTCCCACTGTAGCTTCGTTCGGGACACGGAAATCGCTGCTTTTCCAATCCAATGGAAAGTTTCCACTCCCAGCTACGTATTTCCTCCGTTCCTAAATATGAGTCTTTTTATAGTCTAAATATAAGTTTTTTAGAGATTCTAATGCGACTATATACGAAGCAAAATGAGTAAATCTATACTATAAGAAAATTTATATTTAGGAACGGAGGAAGTACGTAGTTGGGAGTGGAAAAGACCTTTTAAAGATTTTAATAAGGACTAATATTTAGAAACGGAGGGAGTATCTTTGAAAGAAACCAAGCATCTATTTTAGCTCTTTTTTTGGCTGCATTTGGCCTGGAGGAGAACAAAACAGAGAAATGAAAAACAAAAATACAAGAAGGGCGTCTCCTTAGTCTGAGTAGATGTTATTTTTTTCGAGAAATGATTCCTTTCAAACGGCTGATTTTTCTAGTGTTCCGCCGTCTCTTATGAACGATGTGTGCCCTAATGGACCCGTGCACCGCTTCCACGTTTTTTTTCCGACGAAGGATGGATTTTATTATTCAAAATGAAATATCAAGATAATACAAACATAGTGAGGACACACCCAGCCTTTACATAGCTAGGATGCACACAGTCAACACTAACGCACACATACAAAAAACCGCCGGCAAATAGCAAAGTCATATAAGACCAAAACTATGCCTAAGCGAGAGAGAGAGAGAGAAAAAGAGCCTGTCCCGAAGCGTTCTAAATCACGATCGACAACCTACAACAATGACCATGTCCGCACCAATCATCTCATGACACCACAAGGACATCGACATTCTTCGACAGCAACGCCTTTGGGAAGGGAGCGACGCTCGAGCACCGTCGTCACCGGAACCAACCACCAAAGGGCAAATTCTAGGTTTTCACCTTGAAGAAACTGTCCGAGCATCTCCGAGCAATGCCTTCAACAAGGTAACGATGACGAAATATCGTCATTGCCAGATATAACCGACATGATTCTGACCTAGGTTTTCACCCCGGAGCTCGAGACCGGGGTACTCAAAAAGCACCACTATCGAAGTCAAGCATGTGTTGTCGTCACCACTTTTTCACGATCCTAGCAGCTACATCTGCTGGGTTAGAAAACCGACAGCCTCCACTGCGCAACCATACCCTCTGCGTTAAGACATCATCCACTGTGCACCGCTTCCACGTGCTGCCTTATCTTTTGGTTCGACTACTTCCATCCACACCTTTTTTTTCTCGTGCCTTTCTTCCTTCCTTCCTTAACTATCCAACCTCCTCCATAGCTCCATCACGTACGCAAGCAGCCGGGTAGCACCGGGATGCTAGCTCCAATGGAGACACCTACAAACAACCCCAGCATGTGCCCACCGGCCATGGCCACAGACGTAGCATGCAAGCAGCCGTGGCCATGCAAACCTCTGGTGGATGCTGGAATTTAGTTTATTTTGGACAGCCCAATAACTGTTTCAGAAATTTCTAATAAATTCTAGAGGCCCACTTAGCCTATTTGTGCAAGGCAAAGGATACTACTAAAGTTTAGTCCCACACTGCTAGTTTAGTGGGAGTTGGACCTCCTAATAAGGAAGGTTCTTTCCCCACGTGTATGAGCATGAGAACAAGAGGGACATCCACGCGCGCTCCTCCTCCGCCCGCCTCGCCTCGCCACGCGCCATGACGCGGGTTGCGGGATTGAGCCGATGTCTAAATTTTTGTCACGCACTACGGGTATACGAAAGGTCACTCGGGAGCTGGAAAGTTTTTGCTGTAGTGGATATTGAATACGAACGCTGCACCCTTCGGCTGCTGTCTGTTCGTTTCATCTCCCGCGTTCCCTTCAGCTCCCGGCGCAGCCTCTCGCCTCCTTCTCTTGCGCCTATAAAAGGGAGGTCGCTCCTCTCAGAGAGATGCACCAGAACCTCTTCCTTCTCTCACCACAAGTTCCTGAGCACTGCACTACTGCTATGATCTTCCCCATCCCGGCTTGCGGCGTGCATCGCAGGTCGGGATAGTAGGCCTTCGAAACCGCATCTTTTGAGTCTTGTACGGGAGAAGGGTGATGAGGTTTTTGGGGAGCGCTCAGTGTGACTACTGGCTGCTTCATCACGGACGATCCGGTCGCCGACGACTACTTCCCCGACGACAACTTCTTCCCCGACGTCCACGATCTCCTCGACGACATGGCAGGCAAGGACATCGACCCCAAGTCCAGCACTTCCACTGCTGCTGTCCCGTACGTGTTCTTGCTCTTTCTGTTAGATGTCATGACACAGTTCTTTGCTCTACTTTCCGTCCTACATGTGTTAGGTTCTACTTCATATATGCAACTTCATCTAGTGTCTGTTTTAGATGTGTTTAGTTCAAGTTCATATATGCAGATGCTCTTTACCTTCTCTCTGTCCAAACGCATGACTTGTTTTATCTCTAATATATTAGTCATGCTTTATCTAGTATTTTTGTTAATAAAATCATTCGGTAAATTGCTCATATTTCCAACAATCCAAAAACCTTATTATAGGCAATTTACCCCAAGTGGTTTTGCTGCTTCCATGAGACCTCCTATGTTTGAGGGTATCCACTATAAGAGGTGGCGCGTGAGAGCAGTCTTATGGTTTCAAACCATGAGTTGCTATGACGCCACTCTCGGCAAACCTGAAGGAGAGCTTGATGCTCAACAGGCACAAGCTTTTCAGAAAATGGATACTCTGTTTAAGGCTGCTTTCTTGAGTGTTCTTGGTGAGAACATAGTTGATGCTTATGCGTCAATTGATAATGGAAAAGATATGTGGGATGCACTCGAGGCCAAGTTTGGGGTCTCGGATGCTGGCACTGAGCTGTACATCATGGAGCAATTCTATGATTACAGGATGACTGAAGAGTGCTCCGTGGTCGAGCAAGCTTATGAGATACATTCATTTGCTAGAGAACTTGAGCACTTCAGTTGTATGCTACCGGACAAGTTTGTTGCCGTAGGTATCATCACTAAGCTTCCTCCTTCATGGATGAACTTTGCTACCTTGCTGAAGCATAAGAGGCAGGAGTTTTCCGTCCCGGATCTCATTGGCACTCTTGATGTGGAAGAAAAGGCGAGAGCAAAGGACACACCTGCTCGAGGTATTGAGGGAGGATCTAGTGCCAATGTGGTACAGAAGCAGAACTTCCAGCCCCACAAGTTCAAGAACAAGGGCAAGTTTGATGGAAAAGCACAGTTTGATGGGAGGAACAAGTGAAGGAAATATGCCCTAGAGGCAATAATAAAGTTATTATTTATTTCCTTATATCATGATAAATGTTTATTATTCATGCTAGAATTGTATTAACCGGAAACATAATACATGTGTGAATACATAGACAAAGAGAGTGTCACTAGTATGCCTCTACTTGACTAGCTCGTTAATCAAAGATGGTTATGTTTCCTGACCATGAACAATGAGTTGTTATTTGATTAACAAGGTCACATCATTAGTTGAATGATCTGATTGACATGACCCATTCCATTAGCTTAGCACCTGATCGTTTAGTATGTTGCTATTGCTTTCTTCATGACTTTTACATGTTCCTATGACTATGAGATTATGCAACTCCCGTTTGCCGGAGGAACACTTTGGGTGCTACCAAACGTCACAACGTAACTGGGTGATTATAAAGGAGCATTACAGGTGTCTCCAAAGGTAGATGTTGGGTTGGCGTATTTCGAGATTAGGATTTGTCACTCCTATTGTCGGAGAGGTATCTCTGGGCCCTCTCGGTAATGCACATCACATAAGCCTTGCAAGCACTGCAACTAATATGTTAGTTGTGAGATGATGTATTACGGAACGAGTAAAGAGACTTGCCGGTAACGAGATTGAACTAGGTATTGGATACCGACGATCAAATCTCGGGCAAGTAACATACCGATGACAAAGGGAACAACGTATGTCGTTATGCGGTCTGACCGATAAAGATCTTCGTAGAATATGTAGGAGCCAATATGGGCATCCAGGTCCCGCTATTGGTTATTGACCGGAGACGTGTCTCGGTCATGTCTACATTGTTCTCAAACCCGTAGGGTCCGCACGCTTAAGGTTACGATGACATTTATATTATGAGTTTATGAGTTTTGATGTACCGAAGGAGTTCGGAGTCCCGGATGAGATCGGGGACATGACGAGGAGTCTCGAAATGGTCGAGACGTAAAGATCGATATATTGGACGACTATATTCGGAGTTCGGAAAGGTTCCGAGTGATTCGGGTATTTTCGGGAGTACCGGGGAGTTACGGGAATACGGGGAAGAGTATTGGGCCTTGATGGGCTTTAGTGGGAAGAGGAGAAAAAGGCTGCGCCCCCCTCCCCTCTAGTCCGAATTGGACTAGGGAAAAGGGGGCCGGCCACCTTTCCTTCTCATCCACTTCCTTCTCCCTTCCTCCCCTCTTGGTGGACTCCTACTAGGACTTGGAGTCCTAGTAGGACACCACATCATGGCGCGCCCTCCTCCTAGGGCCGGCCTCCTCCTCCCTTGCTCCTTTATATACGGAGGCAGGGGGACACCCCATGACACACAAGTTGATCCACGTGATCTATTCCTTAGCCGTGTGCGGTGCCCCCTGCCACCATAGACCTCGATAATACTGTAGCGGAGTTTAGGCGAAGCCCTGCTGCTGTAGTACATCAAGATCGTCACCACGCCGTCGTGCTGACGGAACTCTTCCCCGACACTTTGCTGGATCGGAGTCCGGGGATCGTCATCGGGCTGAACGTGTGCTCGAACTCGGAGGTGCCGTAGTTTCGGTGCTTGATCGGTTGGATCGTGAAGACGTACGACTACTTCCTCTACGTCGTGTCATCGCTTCCGCAGTCGGTCTGCGTTGGGTACGTAGACAACACTCTCCCCTCGTTGCTATGCATCACATGATCTTGCGTGTGCGTAGGAAATTTTTTGAAATTACTACGAAACCCAACAGTGGCATCCGAGCCTAGGTTACTTATGTTGATGTTATATGCACGAGTAGAACACAAGTGAGTTGTGGACGATACAAGTCATACTGCCTACCAGCATGTCATACTTTGGTTCGGCGGTATTGTTGGACGAGACGACCCGGACCAACCTTACGCGTACGCTTACGCGAGACCGGTTCCCTCGACGTGCTTTGCACATAGATGGCTTGCGGGCGACTGTCTCTCCAACTTTAGTTGAACCAAGTATGGCTACGCCCGGTCCTTGAGAAGGTTAAAACGGAGTCTATTTGACAAACTATCGTTGTGGTTTTGATGCGTAGGTGAGATTGGTTCTTACTTAAGCCCGTAGCAGCCACGTAAAACATGCAACAACAAAGTAGAGGACGTCTAACTTGTTTTTGCAGGGCATGTTGTGATGTGATATGGTCAAGGCATGATGCTGAATTTTATTGTATGAGATGATCATGTTTTGTAACCGAGTTATCGGCAACTGGCAGGAGCCATATGGTTGTCGCTTTATTGTATGCAATGCAATCGCGATGTAATGCTTTACTTTATTACTAAACGGTAGTGATAGTCGTGGAAGCATAAGATTGGCGAGACGACAACGATGCTACGATGGAGATCAAGGTGTCGCGCCGGTGACGATGGTGATCATGACGGTGCTTCGGAGATGGAGATCACAAGCACAAGATGATGATGGCCATATCATATCACTTATATTGATTGCATGTGATGTTTATCCTTTTATGCATCTTATCTTGCTTTGATTGACGGTAGCATTATAAGATGATCTCTCACTAAATTATCAAGAAGTGTTCTCCCTGAGTATGCACCGTTGCCAAAGTTCGTCGTGCCCAGACACCACGTGATGATCGGGTGTGATAAGCTCTACGTCCATCTACAACGGGTGCAAGCCAGTTTTGCACACGCAGAATACTCAGGTTAAACTTGACGAGCCTAGCATATGCAGATATGGCCTCGGAACACGGAGACCGAAAGGTCGAGCGTGAATCATATAGTAGATATGATCAACATAATGATGTTCACCATGAAACTACTCCATCTCACGTGATGATCGGACATGGTTTAGTTGATTTGGATCACGTGATCACTTAGAGGATTAGAGGGATGTCTATCTAAGTGGGAGTTCTTAAATAATATGATTAATTGAACTTAAATTTATCATGAACTTAGTCCTGGTAGTATTTTGCAAATCATGTTGTAGATCAATAGCTCGCGTTGTTGCTTCCTTGTGTTTATTTTGATATGTTCCTAGAGAAAATTGTGTTGAAAAATGTTAGTAGCAATGTTGCGGATTTGATCCGTGATCTGAGGTTAAATCCTCATTGCTGCACAGAAGAATTATGTCCTTAATGCACCGCTAGGTGACGGACCTATTGCAGGAGCAAATGCAGACGTTATGAACGTTTGGCTAGCTCAATATGATGACTACTTGATAGTTTAAGTGCACCATGCTTAACGGCTTAGAATCGGGACTTCAAAGACGTTTTGAATGTCATGGACCATATGAGATGTTCCAGGAGTTGAAGCTAATATTTCAAGCAAATACCCGAGTTGAGAGATATGAAGTCTCCAACAAGTTCTATAGCTAAAAGATGGAGGAGAATCGCTCAACTAGTGAGCATGTGCTCAGATTGTCTGAGTACTACAATCGCTTGAATCAAGTGGGAGTTAATCTTCCAGATAAGATAGTGATTGACAGAATTCTCTAGTCACCATCACCAAGTTAGTAGAACTTCGTGATGAACTATGACATGCAAGGGATAACGGAAACGATTCCCAAGCTCTTCGTAATGCGGAAATTGACGAAGGTAGAAATCGAGAAAAACATCAAGTGTTGATGGTAGACAAGACCACTAGTTTCAAGAAAAGGGGCAGAAGGAAGAAGGGGAACTTCAAGAAGAACAGCAAGCAAGTTGCTGCTCAAGTGAAGAAGCCCAAGTCTGATCCTAAGCCTGAGACTAAGTGTTTCTACTGCAAAGGGACTGGTCACTGGAAGCGGATCTACCCCAAGTGATTGGCGGATAAGAAGGATGGCAAAGTGAACATAAGTATATTTGATATACATGTTATTGATGTGTACTTTACTAGTGTTTATCGCAAACCCTCAGTATTTGATACTAGTTCAGTTGCTAAGATTAGTAACTCGAAACGGGAGTTGCAGAATAAACAGAGACTAGTTAAGGGTGAAGTGACGATGTGTGTTGGAAGTGGTTCCAAGATTGATATGATCATCGTCACACACTCCCTATACTTTCGGGATTAGTGTTGAACCTAAATAAGTGTTATTTGGTGTTTGCGTTGAGCATGAATATGATTTGATCATGTTTATTGTAATACGATTATTCATTTAAGTAAGAGAATAAATTGTTGTTCTGTTTACATGAATAGAACCTTATATGGTTACACACCCAATGAAAATAGTTTGTTGGATCTCGATCGTAGTGATACACATAATCATAATATTGAAACCAAAAGATGCAAAGTTAATAATGATAAGTGCAACTTGTTTGTAGCACTGCCGTTTAGGTCATATTGGTGTAAAGCGCATGAAGAAACTCCATACTGATGGAATTTTGGAATCACTTGATTATGAATCACTTGATGCTTGCGAACTGTGCCTTTTGGGCAAGATGACTAAAACTCCGTTCTCCGGAACAATGGAACGAGCTACTGACTTATTGGAAATAATACATACCGATGTATGCGATCCAATGAGTGCTGATGCTCGTGGCAAGCATCGTTGTTTTCTGACCTTCACAAGATGATTTGAGCAGATATGGGTATATCTACTTGATGAAACATAAGTCTGAAATAGTTGAAAGGTTCAAAGAATTTCAGAGTGAAGTGGAAAAATCATCGTAACAAGAAAATAAAGTTTCTGCGATCTGATCGCGGAGACAAATATTTGAGTTACGAGTTTGGTCTTCAATTAAAACAATGTGGAATAGTTTCACAGCTCACGCCACCTGGAACACCACATCGTTATGGTGTGTCCGAACGTCGTAACCGCACTTTATTTGATATGGTGCGATCTATGATATCTCTTTACCACTATCGTTTTGGGGTTATGCATTAGAGACAGCTGCATTCACGTTTTAAAATAGGGCACCATCTAAATCCGTTGAGACGACACTGTATGAACTATGGTTTAGCAGTAAACCTAAGCTGTTGTTTCTTAAAGTTTGGGGTTGCGATGCTTATGTGAAAAAGTTTCATCCTGATAAGCTCGAACCCAAATCGAAGAAGTGCGTCTTCATAGAATACCCAAAGGAAATTGTTGGGTACACCTTCTATCACAGATCCGAAGGCAAGACATTCGTTGCTAAAATGGATCCTTTCCAGAGAAGGAGTTTCTCTCGAAAGAAGTGAGTGGGAGGAGAGTAGAACTTGATGAGGTAATTATACCTTCTCCCTTATTGGAAAGTAGTTCATCACAGAAATCAGTTCCAGTGATTCCTACACCAATAAGTGAGGAAGTTAATGATGATGATCATCAAACTTCAGATCAAGTTACTACCAAACCTCGTAGGTCTTCCAGAGTAAGATCCGCACCAGAGTGGTACGGTAATCATGTTCTGGAAGTCATGTTACTAGACCATGATGAACCTACGAACTATGAGGAAGCAATGATGAGCCCAGATTCCACGAAATGGCTTGAGGCCATGAAATCTGAGATATGATCCATGTATGAGAACAAAGTGTAGACTTTGATTGACTTGCCCGATGATCGGTGAGTCATTAAGAATAAATGGATCTTCAAGAGGAAGACGGACGTTGATAGTAGTGTTACTATCTACAAAGCTAGACTTGTCGAAAAAGGTTTTTGACAAAGTTCAAGGTGTTGAATACGATGAGATTTTCTTACTCGTATCGATGCTTAAAAGTCTGTCCGAATCATGTTAGCAATTGCCGCATTTTATGATTATGAAATTTGGCAGATGGATGTCAAAACTGCATTCCTGAATGGATTTCTGGAAGAAGAGTTGTATATGATGCAACCGGAAGGTTTTGTCGATCCAAAGGGAGCTAACAAAGTGTGCAAGCTCCAGCGATCCATTTATGGACTGGTGCAAGAATCTCGGAGTTGGAATATACGCTTTGATAAGTTGATCAAAGCATATAGTTTTTGTACAGACTTACGGTGAAGCCTGTATTTACAAGAAAGTGAGTGGGAGCACTACAACATTTCTGATAAGTATATGTGAATGACATATTGTTGATCGGAAATAATGTAGAATTATTCTGCAAAGCATGAAAGGATACTTGAATAAAAGTTTTTCAAAGAAAGACCTTGGTGAAGCTGCTTACACATTGAGCATCAAGATCTATATAGATAGATGAAGACGCTTGATAAGATTTTTCAATGAATACATACCTTGATAAATTTTTGAAATAGTTCAAAATGGAACAGTCAAAGAAGGAGTTCTTGCCTGTGTTGCAAGGTGTGAAGTTGAGTAAGACTCAAAGCCCGACCACAGCAGAAAATAGAAAGAGAATGAAAGTCATTCCCTATGCCTCAGTCATAGGTTCTATAAAGTATGCCATGCTGTATACCAGATCTATTGTATGCCATACCACTGAGTTTGGCAAGGGAGTACAATAGTGATCTAGGAGTAGATCACTGGAGAGCGATCAAAATTGTCCTTAGTGGAATAAGGATATGTTTCTCGATTATGGAAAAAGGTTCGTCGTAAAGGGTTACGCCGATGCAAGTTTGACACTAATCTAGATGACTCTAAGTCTCGATCTAGATACATATTGAAAGTGGGAGCAATTAGCTAGAGTAGCTCCATGCAGAGCATTGTTGACATAGAAATTTGCAAAATACATGAGGATCTGAATGTGGCAGACCCGTTGACTAAGATTCTCTCACAAGCAAAACATGATCACACCTTAGTACTCCTTTGGGTGTTAATCACATAGCGATGTGAACTAGATTACTGAATCTAGTAAACCCTTTGGGTGTTGGTCACATAGCGATGTGAACTATGGGTGTTAATCACATGGTGATGTGAACTATTGCTGTTAAATCACATGGCGATGTGAACTAGATTATTGACTCTAGTGCAAGTGGGAGACTGAAGGAAATATGCCCTAGAGGCAATAATAAAGTTATTATTTATTTCCTTATATCATGATAAATGTTTATTATTCATGCTAGAATTGTATTAACCGGAAACATAATACATGTGTGAATACATAGACAAACAGAGTGTCACTAGTATGCCTCTACTTGACTAGCTCGTTAATCAAAGATGGTTATGTTTCCTGACCATGAACAATGAGTTGTTATTTGATTAACGAGGTCACATCATTAGTTGAATGATCTGATTGACATGACCCATTCCATTAGCTTAGCACCTGATCGTTTAGTATGTTGCTATTGCTTTCTTCATGACTTATACATGTTCCTATGACTATGAGATTATGCAACTCCCGTTTGCCGGAGGAACACTTTGGGTGCTACCAAACGTCACAACGTAACTGGGTGATTATAAAGGAGCATTACAGGTGTCTCCAAAGGTACATGTTGGGTTGGCGTATTTCGAGATTAGGATTTGTCACTCCGATTGTCGGAGAGGTATCTCTGGGCCCTCTCGGTAATGCACATCACATAAGCCTTGCAAGCATTGCAACTAATATGTTAGTTGTGAGATGATGTATTACGGAACGAGTAAAGAGACTTGCCGGTAACGAGATTGAACTAGGTATTGGATACCGACGATCAAATCTCGGGCAAGTAACATACCTATGACAAAGGGAACAACGTATGTCGTTATGCGGTCTGACCGATAAAGATCTTCGTAGAATATGTAGGAGCCAATATGGGCATCCAGGTCCCGCTATTGGTTATTGACCGGAGACGTGTCTCGGTCATGTCTACATTGTTCTCGAACCCGTAGGGTCCGCACGCTTAAGGTTACGATGACATTTATATTATGAGTTTATGAGTTTTGATGTACCGAAGGAGTTCGGAGTCCCGGATAAGATCGGGGACATGACGAGGAGTCTCGAAATGGTCGAGACATAAAGATCGATATATTGGACGACTATATTCGGAGTTCGAAAAGGTTCCGAGTGATTTGGGTATTTTCGGAAGTACCGGGGAGTTACGGGAATACGGGGAAGAGTATTGGGCCTTGATGGGCTTTAGTGGGAAGAGGAGAAAAAGGCTGCGCCCCCCCTCCCCTCTAGTCCGAATTGGACTAGGGAAAAGGGGGCCGGCCACCTTTCCTTCTCATCCACTTCCTTCTCCCTTCCTCCCCTCTTGGTGGACTCCTACTAGGACTTGGAGTCCTAGTAGGACACCACATCATGGCGCGCCCTCCTCCTAGGGCCGGCCTCCTCCTCCCTTGCTCCTTTATATACGGAGGCAGGGGGACACCCCATGACACACAAGTTGATCCACGTGATCTATTCCTTAGCCGTGTGCGGTGCCCCCTGCCACCATAGATCTCGATAATACTGTAGCGGAGTTTAGGCGAAGCCCTGCTGCTGTAGTACATCAAGATCGTCACCACGCCGTCGTGCTGACGGAACTCTTCCCCGACACTTTGCTGGATCGGAGTCCGGGGATTGTCATCGGGCTGAACGTGTGCTCGAACTCGGAGGTGCCGTAGTTTCGGTGCTTGATCGGTTGGATCGTGAAGACGTACGACTACTTCCTCTACGTCGTGTCATCGCTTCCGCAGTCGGTCTGTGTTGGGTACGTAGACAACACTCTCCCCTCGTTGCTATGCATCACATGATCTTGCGTGTGCGTAGGAAATTTTTGAAATTACTACGAAACCCAACAACAAGGCTGTGCAACACACGAACTTTAAGAAGAAGAATGGCAAGAAGAAAGGTGCTTGTCATGTGTGTGGGGATCTGGATCATTGGGCTCCTAGTTGCCCTAATCGCTATGACAAGCGTCATCCTGGGAAAGGCGGCAAGACCGCTAATGTTGTCATTGGAGACACTGACATGAAGGATGCTGGGTATGGTATATTTCCCACTATTCTTTCATTATGTCATTCTCCTGATTGGTTGATTGACACGGGTGCTAATGTGCATGTATGTGGTGATATTTCCATGTTTTCGTCTTATCAGACCGCAGGGACTTCAACCGTGCTGACGGGCAACGGTTCAAGTGCTTCTGTTCGTGGTGTTGGCACGGTCGATCTGAAGTTTACTTCGGGGAAGATCGTGCGGCTGAAGAACGTGCATTATGCCCCCTCCGTCAATAAAAATCTTGTTAGCGGATCTCTTCTATGTAGAGATGGCTACAAGCTTGTCTTTGAGTCGAATAAATTTGTAATATCCAAGTATGGAACCTTTGTCCGTAAAGGCTATGAGTCAAGAGGTCTGTTTCATTTATCCTTATCAGATGTTTGCAATAAAGTTGTTAATCATATTTGCAACAATAGTGAATCCAATGTGTGGCATTCACGTCTGTGTCATGTTAATTTTGGTTGCATGTCGCGACTAGCGAAGTTGAACTTAATCCCTAGTTTCACCACTGTCAAGGGATCTAAGTGTCAAGTTTGTGGGCAAACTAAGCAACCTCGTAAGTCTCACACGACTGCGGAAATGAGAAATATTGCACCACTAGAGCTCATACATTCAGATCTATGTGAAATGAATGGTGTTTTGACAAAAGGTGAGAAGAAATATTTCATGACGTTAATTGACGACTCCACTAGATACTGCCGGGTGTATCTTCTAAAATCTAAGGATGAGGCTTTGAACTTTTTCAAGATCTATAAAGTTGAAGTGGAAAACCAACTTGATCGAAAAATCAAGAGGCTTAGGTCTGACCATGGTGGAGAGTATTTTTCCAATGAATTTGATGCTTTTTGTGCGGAACATGGTATAATCCATGAGAGGACGCCTCCCTACTCACCTCAGTCAAATGGGGTGGCCGAAAGAAAGAATCGTACTCTAACTGATTTGGTTAACGCCATGTTAGACAAATCGGGTCTCTCCAAGGCATGGTGGGGGGAGGCGATATTGACAGCATGTCATGTCCTGAACTGAGTCCCCACAAAGAACAAAGAGATAACTCCATTCGAGGAATGGGAGAAGAAAAGGTTAAAACTCTCATATCTGTGAACATGGGGTTGTTTGGCGAAAGTCAATGTTCCAATTCCAAAGAAGCGGAAGCTTGGACCAAAGACTGTGGATTGTGTTTTCCTAGGATATGCTTTTCATAGCATTGGCTATAGATTCTTGGTTGTAAAATATGAGGTACCTGACATGCATGTCGGTACGATCATGGAGTCGAATGATGCGACTTTCTTTGAAGATATCTTTCCCATGAAGGATATGGCTACCTCATCTAATCAGGAGATGCCTAGTTCATCGAATCAGGAACTAGTTACAATTACCGGACCTACAATTTTGATGGAACACTTTGAAAGTCCTGTGGAGGAGAACAATGAAGTTCCTACTAGGAGCAAGAGACAGAGGACTGCAAAGTCCTTTGGTGATGATTTTCTTGTGTATCTCATAGATGACACTCCCAGTTCTATTTCAGAGGCCTATGCATCTGAAGATGCTGACTACTGGAAGGAAGCGGTTCGTAGCGAGATGGATTCCATCTTGGCGAATGAAACTTGGGAGATAACTGATCGTCCTTATGGGTGCAAACCTATAGGATGCAAATGGGTATTCAAGAAGAAGCTTAGGCCTGATGGTACTATTGAAAAGTACAAGGCTCGGCTCGTGGCTAAGGGTTATACCCAAAAGGAAGGTGAAGACTTCTTTGATACTTACTCACCTGTGGCTCGACTGACCACTATTCGAGTTCTACTTTCACTAGCTGCCTCACATGGTCTTCTCGTTCATCAAATGGATGTTAAGACTGCTTTCCTAAATGGAGAGTTGGATGAGGAAATTTATATGGAACAACCAGATGGGTTTGTACTAGATGGTCAGGAAGGAAAAGTGTGCAAGTTGCTGAAGTCTTTGTATGGACTCAAGCAAGCACCCAAATAGTGGCATGAGAAGTTTGAAAGAACTTTAACAGCTGCAGGCTTTGTTGTAAACGAAGCTGACAAATGTGTGTACTATCGCCATGGTGGGGGCGAGGGAGTTATCCTTTGCTTGTATGTTGATGACATTCTGATTTTCGGAACAAATCTGAATGTTATTAAGGAGGTCAAGGATTTCCTATCTCGCTGTTTTGAGATGAAGGATTTAGGAGTGGCTGATGTCATTCTGAACATCAAGTTGTTGAGAGACGATGATGGTGGGATAACATTGCTTCAATCTCACTATGTGGAAAAGATCTTGAGTCGCTTTGGCTATAGTGACTGCAAGCCCTCTCCAACACCATTTGATGCGAGTGTGTTACTTCAAAAGAATCGAAGAATTGCTAGAGATCAATTGAAATATTCTCAGATTATTGGCTCGCTTATGTACTTAGCGAGTGCTACAAGACCTGACATCTCTTTTGCTGTTAGCAAACTGAGTCGGTTTGTCTCAAAACCAGGAGATGTGCATTGGAAAGCTCTAGAAAGAGTTTTGCGTTATTTGAAAGGCACTGCTAATTATGGAATTCACTACACCGGGCACCCAAAGGTGCTTGAGGGTATAGTGACTCAAACTGGATCTCAGATGTTGATGAGATAAAGGCCACGAGCGGTTATGTATTCACTCATGGAGGTGGCGTTGTTTCTTGGGAGTCTTGCAAGCAGACCATCTTAACGAGGTCAACAATGGAAGCAGAACTCACAGCACTAGATACAGCTACGGTCGAAGCAGATTGGCTTCGCCGGCTCTTGAATGACTTGCCGATTGTTGAGAAACCTGTACCGGGTATTCTTATGAACCGCGACAATCAAACTGTGATCACGAAAGTGAGCAGCTCAAAGGATAACATGAAGTCATCAAGACACGTTCAGAGAAGGTTAAAGTCTGTTAGAAAAATGAGAAACTCTGGAGTTATTGCATTGGATTATATCCAAACGTCTAAAAATCTGGCAGATCCTTTTACTAAGGGTCTATCACGTAATGTGATAGATAATGCATCGAGGGAGATGGGTATGAGACCCACAATATGAGTTGTTCACAGTGGTAACCGATTCTTTGTGATCGGAGATCCTGTGAATTAGATGTGGAAGACAAGTTGTTGGTCAACTGGGAGGAGAGTACCCTTACTGTTAAAATACCACTCCATAAAGATGCAATACTCTCCAAATCAGCATGGCAGGTTGATGTATATCTTAATGTGTTCTAAGTGGCTCTTTGAAGCAGAGATGTTGTCCTGCAGAACATCTTTTGAAGAACGCACCTATATGAGTCTGATTGTTAAACGTCGCAATCTATGAGAATAGGGTTCTCTCTACTAAACTCATGAAAGGTCTCGGAGTATGACGCATAAGCTCCACCCGCGGGGAAGACCCACGGTAGCCACGTATCGGTGAAGGGTTTATGTGAAGCTAGATTCGCAGAAAACTTGCAGTTTAAGGCCCAGTCCACTGTTCAAGTTGCTTACTAGTGTAGCATAGAGTTCTAGGTGGAAGTTCAACTTAACAGTCTCTACTGTAGTACCGGTATATAAAACAGTGTTTTGGAACCAAAGGAAAATTTATGTGTGCCTCTGGGATCTGGTGGGGATTGCTGGAATTTAGTCTATTTTGGGCAGCCCAATAACTATTTCAGAAATTCCTAATAAATCCTAGAGGCCCACTTAGCCCATTTGTGCAAGGCAAGGGATACTACTAAAGTTTAGTCCCACATTGCTAGTTTAGTGGGAGTTGGACCTCCTTATAAGGGAGGTTCTTTCCCCACTTGTATGAGCATGAGAACAAGAGGGACATCCACGCGCGCTCCTCCTCCGCCCGCCTCGCCACGCCACACCTCGTCACGACGCGCCGCGGGTTGCGGGAATGAGCCGAGCCGATGTCTAAATTATTGCCACGCACTACGGGTATACAAAAGGTCACTCGGGAGCTGGAAAGTTTTTGCTGTAGTGGATATTGAATACGAACGCTGCACCCTTCGGCTGCTGTCTGTTCGTTTCATCTCCCGCGTTCCCTTCAGCTCCCGACGCAGCCTCTCGCCTCCTTCTCTTGCGCCTATAAAAGGGAGGTCGCTCCTCTCAGAGAGACGCACCAGAACCTCTTCCTCCTCTCGCCACAAGTTCCTGAGCACTACGCTACTGCTACGATCTTCCCCATCCCGGCTTGCGGCGTGCACCGCAGGTCGGGACAGTAGGCCTTCGAAACTGCATCTTTTAAGTCCTATACGGGAGAAGGGTGATAAGGTTTTTGGGGAGTGCTCAGCGCGACTACTGGCTGCTTCATCACAGATGATCCGGTCGCCGACGACTACTTCCCCGACGACGACTTCTTCCCCGACGTCCACGATCTCCTCGACGACATGGTAGGCGAGGACACCGACCCCAAGTCCAGCACTTCCACTACTGCTATCCCGTACATGTTCTTGCTCTTTCTGTTAGATGTCATGACACAGTTCTTTGCTCTACTTTCCATCCTACATGTGTTAGGTTCTACTTCATATATGCAACTTCATCTAGTGTCTGTTCTAGATGTGTTTAGTTCAAGTTCATATATGCAGATGCTCTTTACCTTCTGTTTGTCCGAACGCATGACTTGTTTTATCTCTACTATATTAGTCATGCTTTATCTAGTATTTTTGTTAATAAAATCATTCGGTAAATTGCTCATATTTCCAACAATCCAAAAACCTTATTATAGGAAATTTACCCCGAGTGGTTTTGCTGCTTCCATGAGACCTCTTATGTTTGAGGGTATCCACTATAAGAGGTGGCGCGTGAGAGCAGTCTCATGGTTTCAAACCATGAGTTGCTATGACGCCACTCTCGACAAACCTGAAGGAGAGCTTGATGCTCAACAGGCACAAGCTTTTCAGAAAATGGATACTCTGTTTAAGGCTGCTCTCTTGAGTGTTCTTGGTGAGAACATAGTTGATGCTTATGCGTCAATTGATAATGGAAAAGATATGTGGGATTCACTCGAGGCCAAGTTTGGGGTCTCGGATGCTGGCACTGAGTTGTACATCATGGAGCAATTCTATGATTAGAGGATGACTGAAGAGTGATCCGTGGTTGAGCAAGCTCATGGGATATAGTCATTTGCTAGAGAACTTGAGCACTTCAGTTGTATGCTACCGGACAAGTTTGTTGCCGGAGGTATCATCACTAAGCTTCCTCCTTCATGGAGGAACTTTGCTACCTTGCTGAAGCATAAGAGGCAGGAGTTTTCCGTCCCGGATCTCATTGGCACTCTTGATGTGGAAGAAAAGGCGAGAGCAAAGGACACACGTGCTCGAGGTATTGAGGGAGGATCTAGTGCCAATGTGGTACAGAAGCAGAACTCTCAGCCCCACAAGTTCAAGAACAAGGGCAAGTTTGATGGTAAAGCAAAGTTTGATGGGAAGAACAAGGCTGTGCAACACACGAACTTCAAGAAGAAGAATGGCAAGAAGAAAGGTGCTTGTCATGTGTGTGGGGATCCTGATCATTGGGCTCCTAGTTGCCCTAATCGCTATGACAAGCGTCATCCTGGGAAAGGCGGCAAGACCGCTAATGTTGTCATTGGAGACACTGACATGAAGGATGCTGGGTATGGTATATTTCCCACTATTCTTTCAGTATGTCATTCTCCTGATTGGTTGATTGACACGGGTGCTAATGTGCATGTATGCGGTGATATTTCCATGTTTTCGTCTTATCAGACCGCAGGGACTTCAACCGTGCTGATGGGCAACGGTTCAAGTGCTTCTGTTCGTGGTGTTGGCACGGTCGATCTGAAGTTTACTTCGGGGAAGATCGTGCGGCTGAAGAACGTGCATTATGTCCCCTCCGTCAATAAATATCTTGTTAGCGGATCTCTTCTGTGTAGAGATGGCTACAAGCTTGTCTTTGAGTCGAATAAATTTGTAATATCCAAGTATGGAACCTTTGTTGGTAAAGGCTATGAGTCAGGAGGCCTGTTTCGTTTATCCTTATCAGACGTTTGCAATAAAGTTGTTAATCATATTTGCAACAATAGTGAATCCAATGTGTGGCATTCACGTCTTTGTCATGTTAACTTTGGTTGCATGTCGCGACTAGCGAAGTTGAACTTAATCCCTAATTTCACCACTGTCAAGGGATCTAAGTGTCAAGTCTGTGTGCAAGCTAAACAACCTCGTAAGTCTCACACGACTACGGAAATGAGAAATCTTGCACCACTAGAGCTTATACAATCAGATCTATGTGAAATGAATGGTGTTTTGACAAAAGGTGGAAAGAAATATTTCATGACGTTAATTGACGACTCCACTAGATACTGCCGTGTGTATCTTCTGAAATCTAAGGATGAGGCTTTGAACTTTTTCAAGATCTATAAAGCTGAAGTGGAAAACCAACTTGATCGAAAAATCAAGAGGCTTAGGTCCGAACGTGGTGGAGAGTATTTTTCCAATGAATTTGATGCTTTTTGTGCGGAACATGGTATAATCCATGAGAGGACGCCTCCCTACTCACCTCAGTCAAATGGGGTGGCCGAAAGAAAGAACCGTACTCTAACTGATTTGGTTAACGCCATGTTAGACACATCGGGTCTCTCCAAGGCATGGTGGGGGGAGGCGATATTGACTAGCATGTCATGTCCTAAACCGAGTTCCCACAAAGAACAAAGAGATAACTCCATTCGAGGAATGGGAGAAGAAAAGGTTAAAACTCTCTTATCTGCGAACATGGGGTTGTTTGGCGAAAGTCAATGTTCCAATTCCAAAGAAGCGGAAGCTTGGACCAAAGACTGTGGATTGTGTTTTCCTGGGATATGCTTTTCATAGCATTGGCTATAGATTCTTGGTTGTAAAATCTGAGGTACCTGACATGCATGTCGGTACGATCATGGAGTCGAATGATGCGACTTTCTTTGAAGATATCTTTCCCATGAAGGATATGGCTACCTCATCTAATCAGGAGATGCCTAGTTCATCGAATCAGGAACCAGTTACAATTACCGAACCTACCATTTCGATGGAACACTTTGAAAGTCCTGTGGAGGAGAACAATGAAGTTCCTACTAGGAGCAAGAGACAGAGGACTGCAAAGTCTTTTGGTGATGATTTTCTTGTGTATCTCATAGATGACACTCCCAGTTCTATTTCAGAGGCCTATGCATCTGAAGATGCTGACTACTGGAAGGAAGCGGTTCGTAGCGAGATGGATTCCATCTTGGCGAATGAAACCTGGGAGATAACTGATCGTCCTTATGGGTGCAAACCTATAGGATGCAAATGGGTATTCAAGAAGAAGCTTAGGCCTGATGGTACTATTGAAAAGTACAAGGCTCGGCTCGTGGCTAAGGGTTATACCCAAAAGAAAGGTGAAGACTTCTTTGCTACTTACTCACCTGTGGGTCGACTGACCACTATTCGAGTTCTACTTTCACTAGCTGCCTCACATGGTCTTCTCGTTCATCAAATGGATGTTAAGACTGCTTTCCTAAATGGAGAGTTGGACGAGGAAATTTATATGGAACAACCAGATGGGTTTGTACTAGATGGTCAGGAAGGAAAAGTGTGCAAGTTGCTGAAGTCTTTGTATGGACTCAAGCAAGCACCCAAATAGTGGCATGAAAAGTTTGAAAGAACTTTAACAGCTGCAGGCTTTGTTGTAAACGAAGCTGACAAATGTGTGTACTATCGCCATGGTGGGGGCGAGGGAGTTATCCTTTGCTTGTATGTTGATGACATTCTGATTTTCGGAACAAATCTGAATGTTATTAAGGAGGTCAAGGATTTCCTATCTCGCTGTTTTGAGATGAAGGATTTAGGAGTGGCTGATGTCATTCTGAACATCAAGTTATTGAGAGACGATGATGGTGAGATAACATTGCTTCAATCTCACTATGTGGAAAAGATCTTGAGTCGCTTTGGCTATAGTGACTGCAAGCCCTCTCCAACACCATTTGATGCGAGTGTGTTACTTCGAAAGAATCGAAGAATTGCTAGAGATCAATTGAAATATTCTCAGATTATTGGCTCGCTTATGTACTTAGCCAGTGCTACAAGACCTAACATCTCTTTTGCTGCTAGCAAACTGAGTCGGTTTGTCTCAAAACCAGGAGATGTGCATTGGAAAGCTCTAGAAAGAGTTTTGCGTTATTTGAAAGGCACTGCTAATTATGGAATTCACTACACCGGGCACCCAAAGGTGCTTGAAGGGTATAGTGACTCAAACTGGATCTCAGATGCTGATGAGATAAAGGCCACGAGCGGTTATGTATTCACTCATGGAGGTGGCGCTGTTTCTTGGAAGTCTTGCAAGCAGACCATCTTAACGAGGTCAACAATGGAAGCAGAACTCACAGCACTAGATACAGCTACGGTCGAAGCAGATTGGCTTCGCCGGCTCTTGAATGACTTGTCGGTTGTTGAGAAACCTGTACCGGGTATTCTTATGAACTGCGACAATCAAACTGTGATCACGAAAGTGAGCAGCTCAAAGGATAACATGAAGTCATCAAGACACGTTCAGAGAAGGTTAAAGTCTGTCAGAAAAATGAGAAACTCTGGAGTTATTGAATTGGATTATATCCAAACGTCTAAAAATCTGGCAGATCCTTTTACTAAGGGTCTATCACGTAATGTGATAGATAATGCATCGAGGGAGATGGGTATGAGACCCACAATATGAGTTGTTCACAGTGGTAACCTATTCTTTGTGATCGGAGATCCCGTGAATTAGATGTGGAAGACAAGCTGTTGGTCAACTGGGAGGAGAGTACCCTTACTGTTAAAATACCACTCCATAAGGATGCAATACTCTCCTAATCTGCATGTCAGGTTGATGTATATCTTAATGTGTTCTAAGTGGCTCTTTGAAGCAGAGATGTTGTCCTGCAGAACATCTTTTGAAGAACGCACCTATATGAGTCTGATTGTTAAACATCGCAATCTATGAGAGTAGGGTTCTCTCTAGTAAACTCATGAAAGGTCTCGGAGTATGATGTTGGGAAACGTAGCAGAATTTTAAAATTTTATACGCATCACCAAGATCAATCTATGGAGTCATCTAGCAATGAGGGAGAGGGGAGTGCATCTACATACCCTTGTAGAGCGCGAGCGAAAGCATTCAAGAGAACGTGGTTGATGGAGTCGTACTCGTCGTTATCCAAATCACCGATGACCTAGCGCCGAACGGACGGCACCTCCGCGTTCAAAACACGTACGGTTGGGAAGACGTCTTCTCCAACTTGACCCAGCAAGGGGGAAGGAGAGGTTGATGGAGATCCAGCAGCACGACGGCGTGGTGGTGGAAGCAACGGTGATCTCGGCAGGGCTTCGCCAAGCTCAGGGAGAGGGAGAAGTGTCACGGGAGGGAGAGGGAGGCGCCAGGGGCTAGGGTGCGGCTGCCCTTCCTCCCCCCTCTATATATAGGACCCCTAGGGGGGCGCCGGCCCTAGGAGATGCAATCTCCAAGGGAGGGCGGCGGCCAAGGGGGGTGGGTGCCCCCCAAGCCAAGTGGGGCGCCCCCCCACCCCTAGGGTTTCCAACCCTAGGCGCAGGGGGAGGCCCATGGGGGGCGCACCATCCCACTAGGGGCTAGTTCCCCTCCCACTTCAGCCCATGGGGCCCTCCGGGATAGGTGGCCCCACCTGGTGGACCCCGGGACCCTTCCGGTGGTCCCGGTACAATACCGATTACCCCCGAAACTTTCCCGATGGCCGAAACTTGACTTCCTATATATAAATCTTCACCTCCGGACCATTTAGGAACTCCTTATGATGTACGGGATCTCATCCGGGACTTCGAACAACTTTCGGGTTACCGTATACTAATATCTCAACAACCCTAGCGTCACCGAACCTTAAGTGTGTAGACCCTACGGGTTCGGGAGACACGCATACATGACCGAGACGACTCTCCGGTCAATAACCAATAGCGGGATCTGGATACCCATGTTGGCTCCCACATGCTCCTCGATGATCTCATCGGATGAACCATGATGTTGAGGATTCAATCAATCTCGTATACAATTCCCTCTGTCAATCGGTACGTTACTTGCCCGAGACTCGATCGTTGGTATCCCAATACCTCGTTCAATCTCGTTGCCGGCAAGTCACTTTACTCGTACCATAATGCATGATCCCGTGATCAACCACTTGGTCACATTGAGCTCATTATGATGATGCATTACCGAGTGGGCCCAGAGATACCTCTCCGTCATACGGAGTGACAAATCCTAGTCTCGATTCATGCCAACCCAACAGACACTTTCGGAGATATCCGTAGTGTACCTTTATGGTCACCCAGTTACGTTGTGACGTTTGGCACACCCAAAGCACTCCTACGGTATCCGGGAGTTACACAATCTCATGGTCTAAGGAAATGATACTTGACATTCGGAAAAGCTATAGCAAACGAACTACACGATCTTTTGAGCTATGCTTAGGATTGGGTCTTGTCCATCACATCATTCTCCTAATGATGTGATCCCGTTATCAATGACATCCAATGTCCATAGTCAGGAAACCATGACTATCTTTTGATCAACGAGCTAGTCAACTAGAGGCTCACTAGGGACGTGTTGTGGTCTATGTATTCACACATGTATTACGATTTCCGGATAACACAATTATAGCATGAACAATAGACAATTATCATGAACAAGGAAATATAATAATAACTATTTTATTATTGTCTCTAGGGCATATTTCCAACAGTCTCTCACTTGCATTAGAGTCAATATTCTAGTTACATTGTGATGAATCGAACACCCATACAGTTCTGGTGTTGATCATGTTTTGCTCTAGGGAGAGGTTTAGTCAACGGATCTACCACATTCAGGTCCGTATGTACTTTACAAATATCTATGTCTCCATTTTAAACACTTTCACGAATGGAGTTGAAGCGACGCTTGATATGTCTGGTCTTCCTGTGAAACCTGGGCTCCTTGGCAAGGGCAATAGCTCCAGTGTTGTCACAGAAGAGAGTCATCGGGCCCGACGCATTGGGAATGACTCCTAGGTCGGTAATGAACTCCTTCACCCAGATTGCTTCTTGTGCTGCCTCCGAGGCTGCCATGTACTCCGCTTCACATATAGATCCCGCCACAACGCTTTGCTTGCAACTGCACCAGCTTACTGCCCCACCATTCAAAATATACACGTATCCGGTTTGTGACTTAGAGTCATCCAGATCTATGTCGAAGCTAGCATCGACGTAACCCTTTACGACGAGCTCTTCGTCACCTTCATAAACGAGAAACATATCCTTAGTCCTCTTCAGGTACTTCAGGATATTCTTGACCGCTGTGCATTGTTCCATGCCGGGATTACTTTGGTACCTTCCTACCAAACTTACGACAAGGTTTACATCAGGTCTGGTACACAGCATAGCATACATGATAGACCCTATGGCCGAGGCATAGGGGACGACACTCATCTTTTCTCTATCTTCTGCCGTGGTCGGGCATTGAGCCGTGCTCAATCTCGTACCTTGCAATACAGGCAAGAACTCCTTCTTTGACTGATCCATATTGAACTTCTTCAATATCTTGTCAAGGTATGTACTCTGTGAAAGACCAATGAGGCGTCTCGATCTATCTCTATAGATCTTGATGCCTAATATGTAAGCAGCTTCTCCAAGATCCTTCATTGAAAAACACTTGTTCAAGTAGGCCTTTATGCTTTCCAAGAATTCTATATCATTTCCCATCAACAGTATGTCATCCACATACAATATGAGAAATGCTACAGAGCTCCCACTCACTTTCTTGTAAATGCAGGCTTCTCCATAAGTCTGCGTAAACCCAAACGCTTTGATCATCTCATCAGAACGAATGTTCCAACTCCGAGATGCTTGCACCAGCCCATAGATTGAGCGTTGGAGCTTGCACACCTTGTCAGCATTCTTAGGATCGACAAAACCTTCTGGCTGCATCATATACAATTCTTCCTTAAGGAAACCATTAAGGAATGCCGTTTTGACGTCCATTTGCCATATCTCATAATCATAAAATGCGGAAATTGCTAACATGATTCGGACGGACTTCAGTTTCGCTACGGGTGAGAAAGTCTCATCGTAGTCAACCCCTTGAACTTGTCAATAACCCTTAGCGACAAGACGAGCTTTATAGATGGTTATATTACCATCCGTGTTTGTCTTTTTCTTAAAGATCCATTTATTTTCTATGGCTCGCTGATCATCGGGCAAGTCAGTCAAAGTCCATACTTCGTTTTCATACATGGATCCTATCTCGGATTTCATGGCTTCCAACCATTTGTCGGAATCTGGGCCGTCCATTGCTTCCTCATAGTTCGAAGGTTCACCGTTGTCTAACAACATGATTTCCAGGAGAGGGTTGCCGTACCACTCTGGTGCGGAACGTGTCCTTGTGGACCTACGAAGTTCAGTAGAAACTTGATCTGAAGTTTTATGATCATCATCATTAACTTCCTCTCTAGTCGGTGCAGGCACCTCAGGAACAATTTCTTGAGCTGCGCCACTTACCGGTTCAAGAGGCAATACTTCATCAAGTTCTACTTTCCTCCCACTTACTTCTTTTGAGAGAAACTCTTTCTCTAGAAAGGATACATTCTTGGCAACAAAGATCTTGCCTTCGGATCTGAGGTAGAAGGTATACCCAATAGTTTCTTTAGGGTATCCTATGAAGATGCATTTTTCCGATTTGGGTTCGAGCTTTTCAGGTTGAAGTTTCTTGACATAAGCATCGCATCCCCAAACTTTTAGAAACGACAGCTTAGGTTTCTTCCCAAACCATAATTCATACGGTGTCGTCTCAACGGATTTCGACGGAGCCCTATTTAAAGTGAATGCGGCAGTCTCTAAAGCATAGCCCCAAAATGACAGCGGTAGATCGGTAAGAGACATCATAGATCGCACCATATCCAATAGAGTGCGATTACGACGTTCGCGCACACCATTACGCTGAGGTGTTCCAGGCGGCGTGAGTTGTGAAACTATTCCACATTTCCTTAAGTGCGTGCCAAATTCGTGCCTCAAGTATTCTCCCCCACGATCTGATCGCAAGAACTTGATTTTTCTGTCACGTTGATTCTCAACCTCACTCTGAAATTCCTTGAACTTTTCAAAAGTCTCAGACTTGTGTTTCATTAAGTAGACATACCCATATCTACTCAAGTCATTAGTGAGGGTGAGAACATAACGATAGCCACCGTGAGCCTCAACGCTCATTAGACCGCACACATCAGTATGTATGATTTCCAATAAGTTGGTTGCTCGCTCCATTGTTCCTGAGAACGGAGTCTTGGTCATTTTACCCATGAGGCATGGTTCACACATGTCAAATGATTCGTAATCAAGAGACTCCGAAAGTCCATCTGCATGGAGCTTCTTCATGCGTTTGACACCTATGTGACCAAGGCGGCAGTGCCACAAGTATGTGGGACTATCATTATCAACCTTACATCTTTTGGTATTCACACTATGAATATGTGTAACATTACGCTCGAGATTCATTAAGAATAAACCATTCACCAGCGGAGCGTGACCATAAAACATATCTCTCATATAAATAGAACAACCATTATTCTCGGATTTAAATGAGTAGCCATCTCGAATTAAATGAGATCCTGATACAATGTTCATGCTCAAAGCTGGCACTAAATAACAATTATTGAGGTTCAAAACTAATCCCGTAGGTAAATGTAGAGGCAGCATGCCGACGGCGATCACATCGACCTTGGAACCATTCCCGACGCGCATCGTCACCTCGTCCTTCGCCAGTCTCCGCTTATTCCGCAGCTCCTGCTTTGAGTTACAAATGTGAGCAACTGCACCGGTATCAAATACCCAGGAGCTACTACGAGTACTGGTAAGGTACACATCAATTACATGTATATCACATATACCTTTAGTGTTGCCGGCCTTCTTGTCCGCTAAGTATTTGGGGCAGTTTCGCTTCCAGTGACCACTTCCCTGTTGGAAATATGCCCTAGAGGCAATAATAAAAGTATTATTATATTTCAATGTTCATGATAAATGTCTTTTATTCATGCTATAACTGTATTATCCGGAAATCGTAATACACGTGTGAATACTTAGACCACAATATGTCCCTGGTGAGCCTCTAGTTGACCAGCTCATTGTGATCAACAGATAGTCGTGGTTTCCTGACTATGGACATTGGATGTCGTTGATAACGGGATCACATCATTAGGAGAATGATGTGATGGACAAGACCCAATCCTAAGCATAGCATAAAAGATCGTGTAGTTCGTTTTGCTAGAGCTTTGCCAGTGTCAAGTATCTCTTCCTTCGACCATGAGATCGTGTAACTCCCGGATACCGTAAGAGTGCCTTGGGTGTATCAAACGTCACAACGTAACTGGGTGACTATAAAGGTGCATTACAGGTATCTCCGAAAGTAGCTGTTGGGTTGACACGGATCGAGACTGGGATTTGTCACTCCGTATGACGGAGAGGTATCTCTGGGCCCACTCGGTAATGCATCATCATAATGAGCTCAATGTGACCAAGGTGTTGGACACGGGATCATGCATTACGGTACGAGTAAAGTGACTTGCCGGTAAGGAGACTGAACAAGGTATTGGGATACCGACGATCGAGTCTCGGGCAAGTAACGTACCGATTGACAAAGGGAATTGCATACAGGGTTTGATCGAATCCTCGACATCATGGTTCATCCGATGACAACATCGAGGAGCATGTGGGAGCCATCATGGGTATCCAGATCCCGCTATTGGTTATTGACTGAGAGCGTCTCGGTCATGTCTGCATGTCTCCCGAACCCGTAGGGTCTACACACTTAAGGTTCGGTGACGCTAGGGTTATTAGGAAGACTAGTATGTGACTACCGAATGTTGTTCGGAGTCCTGGATGGGATCCTGGACGTCACGAGGAGATCCGGAAGGGTCCGGAGGTAAAGATTTATATATGGGAAGTTGTCAAACGGACACCGGGAAGTTTCGGGGTCATACCGGTATTGTACAGGGGCCACCGGAAGGGTTCCGGGGGTCCACCGGGAGGGGCCACCCCTCCCGGGGGGCCACATGGGCTGCATGGGGCAGGGAGCCAGCCCCTGGTGGGCTGGCCGCACCCCCCTCCCTTGGGCCCATGCGCCTAGGGTTGAGGGGGAACCCTAGAGGGGGCGCCCCCCTTGGCTTGGGGGGCAAGCCACCCTCTCCCCTCTCCCCTAGGCCGCTGCACCCCCCCCCTAGATGGGTTCTAGGGGGCCGACCCCCTTCTCCCTTCCCCCTATAAATAGAGGGGTGAGGGGAGGGCAGCCGGACCACCCTCCAAGGCGCAGCCCTCCCCTCCCCAACACCTCTCCTCCTCCGTTGTGTGCTTGGCGAAGCCCTATCGGAGTACTGCCTCTCCACCATCACCACACCGTCGTGCTGCCGGTGGAGCTGTCTTCCTCAACCTCTCCTTCCCCCTTGCTGGATCAAGAAGGAGGAGACGTCTCCCGTCTCGTACGTGTGTTGAACGCGGAGGTGCTGTCCGTTCAGCACTTGGTCATCGGTGATTCGAATCACGTCGAGTACGACTACATCATCACCTTGCAAGCTTCCGCACGCGATCTACAAGTGGTATGTAGATGCAAACTCTCTCCCATGACTCGTTGCTTAGATGAACTCATAGATGGATCTTGGTGAAACCGTAGGAAAAATTTTAATTTTCTGCAACGTTCCCCAACAGTGGCATCATGAGCTAGGTCTATGCGTAGTTCTCTTTGCACGAGTAGAACACAACTTTGTTGTGGGCGTGGATTTTGTCATCTTACTTGCCTCTACTAGTCTTTTCTTGCTCAACGGTATTGTGGGATGAAGCGGCCCGGACCAACCTTACACGTACGCTTACGTGAGACCGGTTCCACCGACTGACATGCACTAGTTGCATAAGGTGGCTGGCGGGTGTCTGTCTCTCCCACTTTAGTTGGAGCGGAATCGATGAACAGGGCCCTTATGAAGGGTAAATAGAAGTTGACAAAATCACGTTGTGGTGATTCGTAGGTAAGAAAACGTTCTTGCTAGAACCCAATTGCAGCCACGTAAAAGATGCAACAACAATTAGAGGACGTCTAACTTGTTTTTGCAGCGATTGATCATGTGATGTGATATGGCCAGAAGTTGTGATGAATGATGAATTGTGATGTATGAGATCATGTTCTTTGTAATAGGATTCACGACTTGCATGTCGATGAGTATGACAACCGGCAGGAGCCATAGGAGTTGTCTTTATTTTTTGTATGACCTGCGTGTCATTGAATAACGCCATGTAAACTACTTTACTTTATTGCTAAACGTTAGTCATAGAAGTAGAAGTAGTCGTTGGCGTGACAACTTCATGAAGACACGATGATGGAGATCATGATGATGGAGATCATGGTGTCAAGCCGGTGACAAGATGATCATGGAGCCCCGAAGATGAAGATCAATGGAGCTGTATGATATTGGCCATATCATGTCACAACTATATAATTGCATGTGATGTTTATTATGTATTATGCATCTTGTTTACTTAGGACGATGGTAGTAAATAAGATGATCCCTTATAAAATTTCAAGAAGTGTTCTCCCCTAACTGTGCACCGTTGCTACAGTTCGTCGCTTCTAAGCACCACGTGATGATCGGGTGTGATGGATTCTTACGTTCACATACAACGGGTGTAAGACAGTTTTACACAGCGAAAACACTTAGGGTTAACTTGACGAGCCTAGCATGTGCAGACATGGCCTCGGAACACGGAGACCGAAAGGTCGAACACGAATCGTATGGAAGATACGATCAACATGAGAATGTTCACCGACGATGACTAGTCCGTCTCACGTGATGATCGGACACGGGCTAGTCGACTCGGATCGTGTAACACTTAGATGACTAGAGGGATGTCTAATCTAAGTGGGAGTTCATAATTTGATTAGAACTTTATTATCATGAACTTAGTCTAAAACCTTTGCAAATATGTCTTGTAGATCAATGGCCAACGCTAATGTCAACATGAACTTCAACGCGTTCCTAGAGAAAACCAAGCTGAAAGATGATGGCAGCAACTATACGGACTGGGTCCGGAACCTGAGGATCATCCTCATAGCTGCCAGGAAACAATATGTCCTAGAAGGACCGCTAGGTGACGCTCCCGTCCCAGAGAACCAAGACATTATGAATGCTTGGCAGTCTCGTGCTGATGATTACTCCCTCGTTCAGTGCGGCATGCTTTACAGCTTAGAACCGGGGCTCCAAAAGCGTTTTGAGCACCACGGAGCATATGAGATGTTCGAAGAGCTGAAACTAGTTTTTCAAGCTCATGCCCGGGTCGAGAGATATGATGTCTCCGACAAGTTCTACAGTTGTAAGATGGAGGAAAACAGTTCTGTCAGTGAGCACATCCTGAAGATGTCTGGGTTGCACAACCGTATGACCCAGCTGAACATTAACCTCCCAGATGAGGTGGTCATTGACAGAATCCTCCAGTCGCTCCCACCAAGCTACAAGAGCTTTGTGATGAACTACAACATGCAGGGGATGGAAAAGACCATTCCTGAAGTGTTCTCGATGCTGAAGTCAGCAGAGGCTGAAATCAAGAAAGAACATCAAGTGTTGATGGTCAATAAGACCACTAAGTTCAAGAAGGGCAAGGGTAAGAAGAACTTCAAGAAGGACGGCAAAGATGTTGCCGCGCCTGGTAAGCCAGTTACCGGGAAGAAGTCAAAGAATGGACCCAAGCCTGAGACTGAGTGCTTTTATTGCAAGGGGAAGGGTCACTGGAAGCGCAACTGCCCCAAATACTTAGCGGATAAGAAGGCCGGCAACACCAAAGGTATATTTGATATACATGTGATTGATGTGTACCTTACCAGTACTCGTAGTAACTCCTGGGTATTTGATACCGGTGCCGTTGCTCATATTTGTAACTCACAGCAGGAGCTGCGGAATAAACGGAGACTGGCGAAGGACGAGGTGACGATGCGCGTCGGGAATGGTTCCAGAGTCGATGTGATCGCCGTCGGCACGCTGCCTCTACATTTACCTACGAGATTAGTTTTGAACCTTAATAATTGTTATTTAGTGCCAAGTTTGAGCATGAACATTGTATCTGGATCTCGTTTAATACGAGATGGCTACTCATTTAAGTCTGAGAATAATGGTTGTTCGATTTATATGAGAGATATGTTTTATGGTCATGCTCCGATGGTCAATGGTTTATTCTTAATGAATCTCGAGCGTAATATTACACATGTTCATAGTGTAGATGCCAAAAGATTTAAAGTTGATAACGATAGTCCCACATACTTGTGGCACTGCCGCCTTGGTCACATTGGTGTCAAGCGCATGAAGAAGCTCCATGCCGATGGACTTTTAGAGTCTCTTGATTATGAATCGTTTGACACGTGCGAACCATGCCTTTGGGCAAAATGACCAAGACTCCGTTCTCCGGAACAATGGAGCGAGCAACCAACTTGTTGGAAATCATACATACCGATGTGTGCGGTCCAATGAGCGTTGAGGCTCGCGGAGGATATCGTTATGTTCTCACTCTTACTGATGACTTGAGTAGATATGGGTATGTCTACTTAATGAAACACAAGTCTGAGACCTTTGAAAAGTTCAAGGAATTTCAGAATGAGGTAGAGAATCAACGTGACCGAAAGATAAAATTCTTACGATCAGATCGTGGAGGAGAATACTTAAGTCACGAATTTGGTACACACTTAAGGAAATGTGGAATTGTTTCACAACTCACGCCGCCTGGAACACCTCAGCGAAATGGTGTGTCCGAACGTCGTAATCGCACTCTATTGGATATGGTGCGGTCTATGATGTCTCTTACCGATTTACCGCTATCATTTTGGGGATACGCTCTAGAGACAGCTACATTCACTTTAAATAGGGCACCGTCTAAATCCGTTGAGACGACACCGCATGAGTTATGGTTTGGAAAGAAACCTAAGCTGTCGTTTCTAAAAGTTTGGGGATGCGATGCTTATGTCAAGAAACTTCAACCTGAAAAGCTCGAACCCAAGTCGGAAAAATGCGTATTCATAGGATACCCTAAGGAAACTGTCGGTTATACCTTCTACTTAAGATCCGAAGGCAAGATCTTTGTTGCCAAGAACGGATGCTTTCTGGAAAAAGAGTTTCTCTCGAAAGAAGTAAGTGGGAGGAAAGTAGAACTCGATGAAGTACTACCTCTTGAGCGGGAAAGTGGCGCAGCGCAGGAAACCGTTCCTGTGATGCCCACACCAACTGAAGAGGAAAACAATGATGATGATCAAGGTACTTCGGATCAAGTTACTGCTGAACTTCGTAGGTCCACTAGGACACGTTCCGCACCAGAGTGGTACGGCAACCCTGTCCTGGAAATCATGTTGTTAGACAACAATGAACCTTCGAACTATGAAGAAGCGATGGCGGGCCCGGATTCCAACAAATGGCTTGAAGCCATGAAATCCGAGATAGAATCCATGTATGAAAACAAAGTATGGACTTTGACAGACTTGCCCGATGATCGGCGAGCGATAGAAAACAAATGGATTTTTAAGAAGAAGACGGACGCGGATGGAAATGTTACCATCTATAAGGCTCGACTTGTCGCTAAGGGTTATCGACAAGTTCAAGGGATTGACTACGACGAGACTTTCTCTCTCGTAGCGAAGCTGAAACCCGTCCGAATCATGTTAGCGATTGCCGCATACTATGATTATGAGATATGGCAAATGGACGTCAAAACGACATTCCTTAACGGGCATCTTAAGGAAGAACTTTATATGATGCAGCCGGAAGGTTTTGTCGATCCTCGGAACGCTAACAAAGTATGCAAGCTCCAGCGATCCATTTATGGACTGGTGCAAGCATCTCGGAGTTGGAACATTCGCTTTGATGAGATGATCAAAGCGTTTGGGTTTATGCAGACTTATGGAGAAGCCTGCGTTTACAAGAAAGTGAGTGGGAGCTCTGTAGCATTTCTCATATTATATGTAGATGACATACTCTTGATGGGAAATAATATAGAATTTCTGGACAGCATTAAGGCCTACTTGAATAAGTGTTTTTCAATGAAGGACCTTGGAGAAGCTGCTTATATATTAGGCATCAAGATCTATAGAGATAGATCGAGACGCCTCATAGGTCTTTCACAAAGCACATACCTTGATAAGATTTTGAAGAGGTTCAAAATGGATCAGTCCAAGAAGGGGTTCTTGCCTATGTTACAAGGTGTGAGATTGAGCTCGACTCAGTCACCGACCACGGCAAAAGATAAAGAAGAGATGAGTGTCATCCCCTATGCTTCAGCCATAGGATCTATAATGTATGCCATGCTGTGTACCAGACCCGATGTAAACCTTGCCGTAAGTTTGGTAGCAAGATACCAAAGTAATCCCGGCAAGGAACACTGGACAGCGGTCAAGAATATCCTGAAGTACCTGAAAAGGACGAAGGACATGTTTCTCGTTTATGGAAGAGACGAAGAGCTCGTCGTAAAGGGTTACGTCGACGCTAGCTTCGACTCAGATCTGGATGACTCTAAGTCACAAACCGGATACGTGTATATGTTGAATGGTGGAGCAGTAAGCTGGTGCAGCTGCAAGCAGAGCGTCGTGGCGGGATCTACGTGTGAAGCGGAGTACATGGCAGCCTCGGAGGCAGCGCATGAAGCGATTTGGGTGAAGGAGTTCATCACTGACCTAGGAGTCATACCCAATGCGTCGGGGCCGATCAAACTCTTCTGTGACAACACTGGAGCTATTGCCCTCGCCAAGGAGCCCAGGTTTCACAAGAAGACCAGGCACATCAAGCGTCGTTTCAACTCCATCCGTGAAAATGTTCAAGATGGAGACATAGAGATTTGCAAAGTGCACACGGATCTGAATGTCGCAGATCCGCTGACTAAACCTCTCTCGCGTGCAAAACATGATCAACACCAGAACTCTATGGGTGTTCGATTCATCACAATGTAACTAGATTGGTGACTCTAGTGCAAGTGGGAGACTGTTGGAAATATGCCCTAGAGGCAATAATAAAAGTATTATTATATTTCAATGTTCATGATAAATGTCTTTTATTCATGCTATAACTGTATTATCCGGAAATCGTAATACACGTGTGAATACTTAGACCACAATATGTCCCTGGTGAGCCTCTAGTTGACCAGCTCGTTGTGATCAACAGATAGTCATGGTTTCCTGACTATGGACATTGGATGTCGTTGATAACGGGATCACATCATTAGGAGAATGATGTGATGGACAAGACCCAATCCTAAGCATAGCATAAAAGATCGTGTAGTTCGTTTTGCTAGAGCTTTGCCAGTGTCAAGTATCTCTTCCTTCGACCACGAGATCGTGTAACTCTCGGATACCGTAAGAGTGCCTTGGGTGTATCAAACGTCACAACGTAACTGGGTGACTATAAAGGTGCATTACAGGTATCTCCGAAAGTAGCTGTTGGGTTGACACGAATCGAGACTGGGATTTGTCACTCCGTATGACGGAGAGGTATCTCTGGGCCCACTCGGTAATGCATCATCATAATGAGCTCAATGTGATCATCACGTGTGAGAGGCCGCACCCTAGCCCTGGCGCCTTCCTCTCCCTCCCGTGACACTTCTCCCTCTCTCTGAGCTTGGCGAAGCCCTGCCGAGATCACCGTTGCTTCCACCACCACGCCGTCGTGCTGCTGGATCTCCATCAACCTCTCCTTCCCCCTTGCTGGATCAAGTTGGAGGAGACGTCTTCCCAACCGTACGTGTAGTGAACGCGGAGGTGCCGTCCGTTCGGCGCTAGGTCATCGGTGATTTGGATCACGACGAGTACGACTCCATCAACCCCGTTCTCTTGAACGCTTCCGCTCGCGATCTACAAGGGTATGTAGATGCACTCCCCTCTCCCTTGTTGCTAGATGACTCCATAGATTGATCTTGGTGATGCGTAGAAAATTTTAAAATTCTGCTACGTTCCCCAACAGTGGCATCATGAGCTAGGTCTATGCGTAGTTGTTGTGCACGAGTAGAACACAAAGCAGTTGTGGGCGTCGATATTGTCAATTTACTTGCCGTTACTAGTCTTATCTTGATTCGGCGGCATCGTGGGATGAAGCGGCCCGGACCGACCTTGCACGTACACTTACGTGAGACTGGTTCCACCGACTGACATGCACTAGTTGCATAAGGTGGCTAGCGGGTGTCTGTCTCTCCCACTTTACTCGGATCGGATTCGATGAAAAGGGTCCTTATGAAGGGTAAATAGAAATTGGCATATCACGTTGTGGTTTTGGCGTAGGTAAGAAACGTTCTTGCTAGAAACCTATAGTAGCCACGTAAAAACTTGCAACAATAATTAGAGGACGTCTAACTTGTTTTTGCAGCATGTGCCGTGTGATGTGATATGGCCAAAAGGATGTGATGAATGATATATATGTGATGTATGAGATTGATCATGTTCTTGTAATAGGAATCACGACTTGCATGTCGATGAGTATGACAACCGGCAGGAGCCATAGGAGTTGTCTTAATTTATTTATGACCTGCATGTCAACATAAACGTCATGTAATTACTTTACTTTATTGCTAAAGCGTTAGCCATAGTAGTAGAAGTAATAGATGACGAGACAACTTCAAGAAGACACGATGATGGAGATCATGATGATGGAGATCATGGTGTCATGCCGGTGACAATGATGATCATGGAGCCCCGAAGATGGAGATCAAAAGGAGCAAATGATATTGGCCATATCATGTCACTATTTGATTGCATGTGATGTTTATCATGTTTTACGTCTTATTTTCTTAGAACGACGGTAGCTTAAATAAGATGATCGCTCGTAATAATTTCAAGAAAGTGTTCCCCCTAACTGTGCACCGTTGCGAAGGTTCGTTGTTTCGAAGCACCACGTGATGATCGGGTGTGATAGATTCTAACGTTCGGATACAACGGGTGTAAGCCAGATTTACACACACAATACACTTAGGTTGACTTGACGAGCCTAGCATGTACATACATGGCCTCGGAACACGGAAGACCGAAAGGTCGAGCATGAGTCGTATAGAAGATACGATCAACATGAAGATGTTCACCGATATTGACTATCCGTCTCACGTGATGATCGGACACGGCCTAGTTGACTCAGATCATGTTTCACTTAGATGACTAGAGGGATGTCTATCTGAGTGGGAGTTCATTGAATAATTTGATTAGATGAACTTAATTATCATGAACTTAATCTAAAATATTTACATTATGAGATGCTTGGCAGTCACGTGCTGATGATTACTCCCTCGTTCAGTGCGGCATGCTTTACAGCTTAGAACCGGGGCTCCAAAAGCGTTTTGAGCGACACGGAGCATATGAGATGTTCGAAGAGCTGAAAATGGTTTTCCAAGCTCATGCCCGGGTCGAGAGATATGAAGTCTCCGACAAGTTCTTTAGTTGTAAGATGGAGGAAAATAGTTTTGTCAGTGAGCACATACTCAAAATATCTGGGTTGCATAACCGCTTGACTCAGCTGGGAGTTAATCTCCCGGATGACGCGGTCATTGACAGAATCCTTCAGTCACTTCCACCGAGCTACAAGAGCTTTGTGATGAACTTCAATATGCAGGGGATGGAAAAGACCATTCCCGAGGTATATTCAATGCTGAAATCAGCGGAGGTGGAGATCAAAAAGGAACATCAAGTGTTGATGGTTAATAAAACCACTAAGTTTAAGAAAGGCAAGGGTAAGAAGAACTTCAAGAAGGACGGCAAGGGGGTTGCCGCGCCCGGTAAGCAAGCTACCGGGAAGAAGTCAAAGAATGGACCCAAGCCTGAGACTGAGTGTTTTTATTGCAAGGGAATGTTGGGGAACGTTGCAGAAAATTAAAATTTTTCCTACGGTTTCACCAAGATCCATCTATGAGTTCATCTAAGCAACGAGTCATGGGAGAGAGTTTGCATCTACATACCACTTGTAGATCGCGTGCGGAAGCTTGCAAGGTGATGATGTAGTCGTACTCGACGTGATTCGAATCACCGATGACCAAGTGCTGAACGGACAGCACCTCCGCGTTCAACACACGTACGAGACGGGAGACGTCTCCTCCTTCTTGATCCAGCAAGGGGGAAGGAGAGGTTGAGGAAGACAGCTCCACCGGCAGCACGACGGCGTGGTGATGGTGGAGAGGCAGTACTCCGAAAGGGCTTCGCCAAGCACACAACGGAGGAGGAGAGGTGTTGGGGAGGGGAGGGCTGCGCCTTGGAGGGTGGTCCGGCTGCCCTCCCCTCACCCCTCTATTTATAGGGGGAAGGGAGAAGGGGGCCGGCCCCTAGAACCCATCTAGGGGGGGTGCGGCGGCCTAGGGGAGAGGGGAGAGGGTGGCTTGCCCCCCAAGCCAAGGGGGGCGCCCCCTCTAGGGTTCCCCCTCAACCCTAGGCGCATGGGCCCAAGGGAGGGGGGTGCGGCCAGCCCACCAGGGGCTGGCTCCCTGCCCCACGCAGCCCATGTGGCCCCCCGGGAGGGGTGGCCCCTCCCGGTGGACCCTCGGAACCCTTCCGGTGGCCCCTGTGCAATACCGGTATGACCCCGAAACTTCCCGGTGTCCGTTTGACAACTTCCCATATATAAATCTTTACCTCCGGACCCTTCCGGATCTCCTCGTGACGTCCAGGATCCCATCCGGGACTCCGAACAACATTCGGTAGTCACATACTAGTCTTCCTAATAACCCTAGCGTCACCGAACCTTAAGTGTGTAGACCCTACGGGTTCGGGAGACATGCAGACATGACCGAGACGCTCTCAGTCAATAACCAACAGCATTATGATGATGCATTACCGAGTGGGCCCAGAGATACCTCTCCGTCATACGGAGTGACAAATCCCAGTCTCGATTCGTGCCAACCCAACAGACACTTTCGGAGATACCCGTAGTGTACCTTTATAGTCACCCAGTTATGTTGTGACGTTTGGCACACCCAGAGCATTACTACGGTATCCGGGAGTTGCACAATCTCATGGTCTAAGGAAATGATACTTGACATTCGGAAAAGCTATAGCAAACGAACTACACGATCTTTTGAGCTATGCTTAGGATTGGGTCTTGTCCATCACATCATTCTCCTAATGATGTGATCCCGTTATCAATGACATCCAATGTCCATAGTCAGGAAACCATGACTATCTTTTGATCAACGAGCTAGTCAACTAGAGGCTCACTAGGGACGTGCTGTGGTCTATGTATTCACACATGTATTATGATTTCCGGATAACACAATTATAGCATGAACAATAGACAATTATCATGAACAAGGAAATATAATAATAACTATTTTATTATTGCCTCTAGGGCATATTTCCAACATATGACGCATAAGCTCCACCCGCGGGGAAGACCCATGGTAGCCACGTATCGGTCAAGGCTTTATGTGAAGCTAGATTCGCAGAAAACTTACAGTTCAAGGCCCAGTCCACTGTTCAAGTTGCTTACTAGTGTAGCATAGAGTTCTAGGTGGAAGTTCAACTTAACAGTCTCTACTGCAGTACCGGTATATAAAACAGTGTTTTGGAACCAAAGGAAAATTTATGTGTGCCTCTGGGATCTGGTGGGGGATTGCTGGAATTTAGTCTATTTTGGGCAGCCCAATAACTATTTCAGAAATTCCTAATAAATCCTAGAGGCCCACTTAGCCCATTTGTGCAAAGCAAGGGATACTACTAAAGTTTAGTCCCACATTGCTAGTTTAGTGGAAGTTGGACCTCTTTATAAGGGAGGTTCTTTCCCCACTTGTATGAGCATGAGAACAAGAGGGACATCCATGCGCGCTCCTCCTCCGCCCGCCTCGCCATGCCACGCCTCGTCACGACGCGCCGCGGGTCGCGGGAATGAGCCGAGCCGATGTCTAAATTTTTGCCACGCACTACGGGTATACGAAATGTCAATCGGGAGCTGGAAAGTTTTTGGTGTAGTGGATATTGAATACGAACGCTGCACCCTTCGGCTGCTGTCTGTTTGTTTCATCTCCCGCGTTCCCTTCAGCTCCTGACGCAGCCTCTCGCCTCCTTCTCTTGCGCCTATAAAAGGGAGGTCGCTCCTCTCAGAGAGACGCACCAGAACCTCTTCCTCCTCTCGCCACAAGTTCCTGAGCACTTCGCTACTGCTACGATCTTCCCCATCCCGGCTTGCGGCGTGCACCGCAGGTCGGGGCAGTAGGCCTCCGAAACCGCACCTTTTGAGTCATGTACGGGAGAAGGGTGATAAGGTTTTTGGGGAGCGCTCAGCGCGACTACTGGCTGCTTCATCACGGACGATCTGGTCGCCGACGACTACTTCCCCGACGACGACTTCTTCCCTGACGTCCACGATCTCCTCGACGACATGACAGGCGAGGACACCGACCCCAAGTCCAGCACTTCCACTGCTGCTGTCCCGTACGTGTTCTTGCTCTTTCTGTTAGATGTCATGACACAGTTCTTTGCTCTACTTTCCGTCCTACATGTGTTAGGTTCTACTTCATATATGCAACTTCATCTAGTGTCTGTTCTAGATGTGTTTAGTTCAAGTTCATATATGCAGATGCTCTTTACCTTCTCTCTGTCCGAACGCATGACTTGTTTTATCTCTACTATATTAGTCATGCTTTATCTAGTATTTTTGTTAATAAAATCATTCGGTAAATTGCTCATATTTCCAACAGTGGACACCTCAACCCAGCCATGTCCTTCCCCAACCTGGTCATGGGCACCCATGGAGGTAACATGGAAGGCTGGAAGCAACAGGGATTGGTGACGCTCGGGATGGAAGCTCAGAGGTGGATAGCCTTATGGTTGGCGGCGGCGACGGCGAGTGACGACGGTGTTGTCAGCAACGACGACAACGTTTATGTATCATAATTTTCATTGCAAAAAAATTCTGCAACATCGTTTGGGTTGCATTTCTTCCACAGAAACACCCTTGTTATAGAAACATGAATACGGTATTTTTCTGCAACATCATTTATGTTGCAAGTTGCAAAAGTTCATTCCACCACAACGCCCATGTTGCACGAAATTGAAGACTTTTTTTCGCAACATCATCTATGTTGCAAAAGTTCATTCCACAACAACACCCATGTTGCACAAAAGTGAAGACAAAATAAATCTGCAACAACACCTATGTTGCAAAAGGGTTGTGCAACATGTCCTCTGTTGCAATGTGAGGACGGGACAGGGCCGCTAGATGACACCAGATCTAACGGCTGTCAAGGCGGCGGATGTTCTAAAAAGATCCGCCGGCGGACGCATAGCTTGCCCTTATTTTTTCCGTGAAAAGTATAAGTCGAGGGTGTTTTCCTGTGCAATGGACAGAGTTGATTCCTGCGAAGCGAATGTGCTTACAGGAAAATATTCGTGTCCAAGTTGGGCCCATAGAATTTCTGTGGGATCCCTGTGCACCAAGTGCCCTTAATTTGTGCTAAAAAGGGGTGTGCTACATGCGAGCCATCATGCAGTACAACGGCATCTTCCGCCATTGCAACAGAACTGGTGTTGCAGAAATCTTTGCAACACGGGTCTTGTTGCAGAAAACTTTTGCAACAAAGGTCTTATTGTAGAAAACTTTTGCAACAAAGGTCTTGTTGCGTTTTTTACCATAAGTTTCTATAACCGCATCTGTGTGGCAGAAACACCATCGTTGTCTATGCAACATTACGCATGTTGCAAAAGCATCACCAGTTGGCCACGGCAGAGGGCATGGACGGGGGAGCATATAGCACGTCGACGGTGCATGGAGGTGTTTGTTGCATCGCCACATACTACGGGGAAAACCCTTGAGCCGGGCTCTCGGATCGGATGATGAAGATGCTTCTAGCTTTGCTTGGCATCATTTTTCTCTGGGAGCATCATTTGGGGTTGGACTCGGTCAGAAGTACTCGGTGCTCGTGGAGGTGGTCCGTGGTGGCTTGCATGGCATCTCCATGGGAGCAGCAGAAGCACCCTCCATATGCAAGCTGCGTCAGGCGAGTTATGTTCGCCAACCTCGCGGCATTGACGCATCATATGTTTTCTCTATGGGAAATAGCTTTCTTCTTCATTGTCGTCGAGCTTTGTGAATATGCTTGTGCCAACCTAGATTGATACAACGGTTTTTAGTGTGCACTCTGGTAGTGGCGAAGACACTCGAGTGCCTGACCAGATGTGTTGTGCGTGTTGGCCTTTTGGCATGTTGTATGTTTTGTGGTGCTTTAGGTCTAGTCTTTTTTTAGAGAAGACCTTCGTGGCTAGCTTTATCGATTGTTAAGCAACATTATACGTCCACAAGTTTTGAGTATAGCCAACTAGGGGGATCATCGTCCCAAGTACAAGAGAATTTGTAGTGTTTTAGGTCTATTCTAGTTAGACGTTGTTTAAGTTTTTGTCCAATTTCCTCGATAAGTCTATCAACCATTTTTCAGTGCTTATTTTTTGGCACCCACCTTATGTTGTGCATATTCCTTCTTTAAGGGTGTACTTATATTACCTTTCTTATCAACGGATTTGGCAGCTCTGATGCTAACATTAAATCATCGGATGGGACTGACACCTATGTCGTTGTTCCTACATTCTCTATGTATTCCTGTGTTTTGACACCTTGTCTCCTTTCCTTTTCCCTCATTTCTTCTCAATCATTTGGTTTTCCTCCCTTGAACTGTTAGGAATTTAGGATAGCGTTCCATTTTTGTGCCCGGCACCGACATCATTGATGTTTTTTTGACAATCGATACCATGGTATATTTATAGTAGCGAATTGTACATGGTAGATACATGAGCTGACTACAGCGATTACAAAATAAAGTCTAAACGAACCAAGCATATCTTCGAAATCTCCAGACTCTTTCTTCTTTCATGACATAATCTTATATTTCTCTGAAGACAACATAGAAAAATAATAAAGGTATCAAACCATAGATATGTAAGTACCAACGAGGGTTCTTCCACAGTTTTAGTTTGAGCCGCAATACCAAGGTTATGATGCACACACGCAGCCATTTAAGAAATCAACCAACATCGGCAAAAGTACCAAGTACCAACATCTGTATTCCAGGAACAAAAAACCAAACAGCCAGGTCGAGTCACCGGGAGCCAAGAGTATGAATCATCGTTATCAAGAATGTAGCAGCCGGGACAAATATTGCGTAGACAATCCTCCTTGCAGTGACCAAGAGAAAAAAGAAATCCAAAATTGATCTGGCGAAGCAAGATATGAAGGTCCATACCTTAATCTCTACTCCTAATGTCTGAGTACGTAAGTCGTTCATTCGTTTCGTTCGTTCACCCTTCCATCGATCTCCTCCCACCAGGCGATATCTCCCCCCATCGATTTTTTTCCTCCCTCCGAAAACCAAGACCGGTTTTAATTCATGCATCACGAGAACCAAACCAACCCTTCCATCCCCTTCCATATAAAACACCAATCCTTCCATCCTTCCCTTCCATATACGACGCTAATCAAATCATCATCATCGTCATCCGTAGGTCGTTTCCTTCATTCGTTAGCTCCTCACCTCGATAGATCCCACCGATTTTGTTTATCCCAATCGATTCCTTTCGCTCCCCACCTTCCGGTTTTACGTGACTTGCCTAAATCTATCGATTCCTTCCCCTCCTCACCGATTTTTTCTGCCGAGAAACAAAATCAGCATACAATCCCTCGTATTCCTGTAAGGTAAGTTTCTCCAGAAAAATCAGGACAAGATACGATTTGATTACGTGATGCACTAGGTAAAAGGAGCGCTGCCTCCGACCAGACTACACTGCCCCTCATCAGTACCTAGCAACCCTAATCTCAACCCATGCTTCTAGCCAGTCCCGATTTCCATCCTATCATTTTGTTGCGGCTTTCTCATGGTACTTTCGTTGATGGTGGGCGCGCAACAAGACCTCGTCGCCGGTGGCCAGACGGACTCCTCGTCTACGGCGGCGGCAAGACAAAACCTCGTCGCCTGTGGCCGGACGGACTCTTTATCTATGGCGGTCGCGCGACGGAACCTTGTCGTCGGCAGCCGCGCGGCCACTCGGCAAAGATGCATCGATCGAGCTGCTCGATCTGTGGCGCTGCACTACCTCACGTCATCGAACTGCCGTCCAGTACGGTTATTCCGGTGTCGGCTCACGTGATATGTCCGTCGAGGACTCTTCCGATCATGATGATTGTGAGATGAATACCAAGACGTGATATGCCCATGTTGCAGGCCTTCCGATCACTAGCTCACGTCGTGCATAGTCCAGTGGTAGGTGGATTGATCGACTCCAGACTCCGATATGCTAGGTGTTCGTTTTAGACTTTTGCTATGCCAATGTCTGACGATAGTATTAGTTCTACAACACAGGCAATTGGAGTTAGCACTTAGCAATGAGCTCATGTGTGTTCGCCAAAATTACTAGATGCATCTTGACTGCCCCCGCCGATGAGGTCTTTGAGGAGTCCACCCTGCCGGACGCCAGGGACAAGGTCTCGCCCATGAGGTTTTTCGGTGCAGCCACCATCTACAAGCAGGACGACAAAGCCATCTTATATGTATATTATGCCTCTTGGATATAGTTTTTTGTGTCCTAAATTTGTTGAACCACCCAGTATTTTATGCCTCTTGGAGAATCCTGTCTCAACCTTTGAGTTTGCAGGTTTTATTGCAATCAAGAAAATTGACTTATGGTCACAAGCATGAAGAGTTTAACCTGTTAATAAACTCATATATATGTTTGTATGAATTTTCGAAACATTCATTTTCTTAAAACACACAGGGTTTTTGATGACTGAGAAAGAGTCAGTTATGTCAACACCATGAGCTATTACCACTGAAAAGAATCGTGCTATAGAGTGGCATGTTTTCAGAAATGATGTAAAAAACAGAGCTTAACTGATTATTGGGTTTGAACTTTAGATATTTTTTAGGCGCGCATAAATATAATATGACATTGATGGTAGAAGTTATGTGAATATGATTTTTTTATAAGAAGTTTGATTCTAATGATTTTGCAGGAGCTTGATTGGTGATAATTGTTTTAATGGAAATTATGTGCTGATTATTGCTTGCGATGATGCATATTGCTATGATGGCTAATCAGAGTGATCTTTCATATTGCAACCTGGCAAAAATATAGCTCTGGGATATTGTATGATAAAAATTAGTGAGCTTAACTAAAGAATTTTGCAACTGAAAAAAAATTAGAAGTCATGAGAAGGTTGAGATGTCATTCAGTTGCATCACGTGGTGAGATCGAAGGAGATTTTTGCGAGTGTTATTTTTTTATATCACACGAATTGGTGGGTAAATGAAATATATATGTCAACACTGGTTCTATAATCCCTTTTTATGATTCTCTTTCGTTTCTTTTATTAAAGATTTTATTATTATTATGTGTACATATTTTAATAGGATGTCAAACATCCGAGAGTTTATCTATATTGTGTATTGCACCAGATCTCCAAGAAATTGTGACATGTGTGCAGAACAAAGATGCTTCAATTTTATCATATGCAATATGTTATACCTATTATTGATCCTTCCTTGACAATTTTTTGGAGGTATAATATAGTTTCCTATTACTGATTTGACGGTGCGGAGCAGTGGCAGCGGTAACATCTGTTGGCCGATTTGGAGGGGAGCAGAATAATGGTGAGCAGCATAGTGTGGACTGGTTCAATGTTAGACAATAGAATCGCCCCAACATTGGCCAGACCGACTGGTTTGAGATCCTTCCATGCCTCCCTAACTATCTTGAAAAGAAGTCCTAGAGGTTTAGAAGAACACTAGAGATTTTATTTTTCAGGTTTTCAATGCTAATACACGTTTCTAAGTTATATAGTGCAAGCAGTTGAGTTGGCTTGAACTTTCATATACAGTACAACTGAAGGTCCTTCTCGAGCGTGTGCATCTTGATGTAACATCATGTAGTTTGTGATGCTGAATCAGTGTTTAGTAGGACCAACTTAGTGCATATGTATTTTGTGTGTACTGACGTGATGCAAATATATTCATGTGTAACGCCAGACAAGGTACAAAGGTAATGTAGATTCAGTGTAATGATTTGATTTTCAAAAAATATTGTGTGTCCTTAGAAAATTTAATGTTCACAAAGTTTGTAATGACAAGTAATGTATGTAAGTGTACTTTATCATACGAATGTTGGTTACCATATGATATTTTCCCCATTATCAATTACTCGAGGATGTGACTGAGTACAATACATGATGGTGACTTGGTCAAAATTCATTACATCTTTTTCTGTCATCAACGACCAAAAATATTACAATTACAGTTATCTCCTTAAAATTCAAAATGGGTGTGTTGGTGGGACAGGGATCCCTACTGCAGCGGCCCTCATGTCAGTGGCCCAACTACATCTTGCAATACATCAGGGGAGATGCTTCCATGGTGGTGGTGGGGGGGGGGATTCTGAGCCTGCTGTGGCATTGATAGATTGAGAGCCGAAGATGGAAGAAGAAGAAAAGTAACGATTTAACGATAAAAAGTTGACAATGCTATTGACGTGCATACAATACTAAACATATATGGTTAACCACAATTGTTGTCAAACTATTAGAATATATTATCTATGCCCCCTTTACAATGCACGGGCAATTTCCTCATTAGGGTGAGGCTTAGGGGTGGGCATAGCTGGCAGGAGCGACTCTAAAACTTAATCGGTGATGATGCATGGGGTGCGGGGGGGGGGGGGGGTATCCGCCGGGGTGAGGCTTAGATGGATGTGTGGGCCGACAGCCAGCATGGTGGAGGAGGTCGAGGGGAGGGTGGGGTGGCGCTATCCGCCGACCCAGGGGGTGCGTGTGGGGGTGGAGGCAGGAGTTTAGGCCTGGGTAGACCATGGTTGAGGAGGAGGAACCGTCGCGAAACAAGAGGAAGAATGTGTGACGGTGCATGGGGTACCGGGGAGGGGGTTATCCGCCGGGGTGAGGCTTAGATGGATGTGTGGGCCGACAGCCAGCATGGTGGAGGAGGTCGAGGGGAGGGTGGGGTGGCGATATCCGCCGACCCAGGGGGTGCGTGTGGGGGTGGAGGCAGGAGTTTAGGCCTGGGTAGACCATGGTTGAGGAGGAGGAACCGTCGCGAAACAAGAGGAAGAATGTGTGACGGTGCATGGGGGGTACGGGGGGGGGGGGGGGGTCGGAGTTGTTCATCGGGCTAAGGCTTAGATGGATGGGTGGGGCGGCAGCCAGCATGGTCCTGGAGGAGGTCGAGGGGAGGGTGGGGCGGCAATATCCACCGGCCGTGGGGGTGGGGGAGGAGGCAGGAGTTTAGGTCTGGGACTCTGGGTAGGGCATGGTTGAGGAGGAGGAACGTCATGGAACAAGAGAAGAAGGTGCGGGAGGAAGAAGATGAACAGATGACGGCGTGCTCCTAACCGTTGGATATTGATTTGATAGACAAAGATAAAAGTGACAGGTGCGAAGAGATTTTCAGGTACCTGACATATAGGTGCCCCGGCTGATTTATTTTCAATCATTTGCCCGTAGCAACGCACGGGCATTTAACTAGTAGATAAAATTAATCTTCCAACACTACCATTGACACCAGGAAGGAGATCTCCTCATTGAACGAAAGGGCCGACGATTACTTATTGTAGACGATGCCATCTCCATCTCCAATGAAGAAGAATACAGCTACCAAAACCCTAAACCTATCTAGTGAAAACATGACTATTATCGAGAACTCCACTCGTAGATCGGGTTCCCCACCCCTCCCGACGCCGACGAGGCCGGCCAGAGGAGGGGGGAACCGATCTATGGTGGAGGTGGCGGCGGCTAGGTTTACAGGAAGACCTCTCGAGCGAGGGAATGAAACGAGAGCCACCGACGGCACTGCTCAGGCTCCCTGGGAGAAGAAACGCACCGTGCCGGAGAACTGGTAAAAGTCCAGGGCACATAGCTGGCCGGAGCAAACAATCGGTTTCCACCCACTGACATACTGATGACAGAATTGACAGGAATGTTGCATCGACAGGAACCAGATGGAATTCTCACATTCGACAGAATTGCACGGAAACATCCCACAAACTGACCAGGGTGCTAGTCTCCACCAGACCTTAAACTCACTGACCACCGTCTCGTCCAGTTCAGTACACAGGATATATAAAGCATCTCTTTTTGCTAACTCGAATGCTCATCAAATTCTTAATACTCTTCGCCCACACAACAGTTCTGCGGAACAAAACACATAGCCTATGCGGAACAAACCACACAATCTCCATCTGTAGCTCGACAAAAATCCATGCTCCGGCCTTCGGCGTAAAACAGGAACGAGAAGCTTGCGCGTTTCACCGGACTTTCACCAACTCCACTTCATAGATGATTGTTGAATCTTTGGGCAATTCTACGACCAATTTACCACCATTGTCGCTGAAGAATAAATGTGGTCCAAAAGCAGAGCAAAGGTGTCATTTATAGAGTATATATACATATAATAGGAAGATGGAAAGTGTAAACAAATGCACAATGCCTTACCACAGGGATGGGGGAATGGTTAGCCTCCTCTTCTCTCCAACGCACATACCTGCGGTGAATAGCATAAACTGTAAACCATGGTCGAAGAAATGACTCAAAGCATATACAAAACAGCGAGCTCCAAGGTAGTTTTACCAGTAATACCGAGGTTCCATCCACGCATCACTTTCTCAGAACCTGCAGTAAGCACAACATGCATTCTGAATGACAAACCCAAGCATGGTATGGTAAGATAAGCCGAAGGCGTTTGTCAAAATTTACCAAGCTTAAACTTGTAGGGCTTTTCCTCGCCATTAGAATGAACAGTTTTTCCATCCTGCAGCTTGCCAACATAATTGATATAAACCTGCACAAGTAAAGTGGACATGTTTACATTTCTTCTTTCGGGCCAGTGTGTTTCAGGCATGTAAATTTTCAAGTACTGAATGCATACTAAGTCAGCATTCATCGTTGTTTCTTCTTTTCAGTTCTTATCTCTAATCATGGCCAGAGCCCTAGCCAAGCACACCGATATGAAATGTGCGATTCCTTTCATGAACTACAAGCATACTATATGGAGAGCTCAGAAAACAAAGCTTGCGGATACCTTGTTGCCCTCTGAAGCCACTTTGGCATCTTGGTTTCCTGCTGACAGATCTTCTATGACCAGCCCATCTTCCAATGTTCTTATGTTGTTTGAATGCTTTCCATCTTCTGCCTCTAGAGTTTTCTTCTTTTTCTTGGATTTCTTTTTTATTTCAGCTTCCTGTTTTGGAACCGATGATCCATTGATCTCTGTTACATCCCTGCTCAGGTCACACAACAAGGTACGGATTAGTGTTCACCAAACACAATCGAAACATATATGCAACTAAACAGGAAGCAGAGATATACATTGGAGATGCAGGATCCTCATTGATGGCATCACTTTTTCTTTTCTTATCACTTTTACTCCGTTTTTTGGCTTCATCATTCGACGTAACATTTCCAGGTTTGTTTTCCTCTGAAACTTTACCATTAGTTTTCTTAGCCAAGGAAACAGGCGTAGGCAAGTTTTCTTCACTCTGGGCCAAAAAGTCCTCATCTTCACTGGCACTATCAAATATTGAGCCACGTTTGCGCCTGGCAGCAGGCTTTGATGGAGAATCAGCAATCTTGTCAGCGGAGCTGTCAACTTGTTGCTTCTTCTTTAAGCGCCGCTGTCTTTTAACCTTACGAGCATGCTTTTCAGAATCTATGTAACAAATATTAGAATGTGTTAGCAATCACTGCGATCGAAATTTAAGGAGATACGAATTAGACAGCAGTAGCAGCATCCAATGGCAATGTGTGAACATAAATACAGGCGATGCGTACAGAATAAAAAATAGCAATAATCTAGCTGTAGGGAGACTTGTTACAAAATAGTTAAATAGACATGCTAATTGAATCTATACCTCTATAAGAAGAGCGAGTTGAGTGTATCCAACAAATCTCACTGGTTCAATTTAGCGTTAAACACATTTAGCACCCTCCACTAATTAATGGCATGCCTAATATCAACGTTAACATTAACCAAGTAATTATATCATACCTAATATTAACATGCAATTTATATCTTGACTAATATTAATATACAACACAATTAATATACTTCCTAATATTAACGTGCAATGCACGTGCAAAATTACTAATTTCTGCAAAAGAAAGAGAGAAGGGATCGAACAATCATGCGGACCTTATGTCATCTCCACTATAGTGTAATGGTGGCAATGTGTCGTGCAAAACAAATAAATAATTGGGAACCAAATCAAAAGTAGAAAACAAATTACTCACAAGTCCCATTCGTTCTAGTTCTTAGTCATGAACAACAAATGTGCTATGATCAAAGTCCAGACTTCAGAAACATCATTACGTATCATTTAAAGGGTATCCTACTATCCTAGAAGAATATGGAAAACAAGCATATGTGTATAAAAGAAATGCCAAGTAATTCATTGCCCGATAATTCAATTTTACCTTGCTTGCGGTGATCGGGGGTTGAGCATACATCACCATCATCCATAGAATCAGAAACATCACTGTCCTCGGGTACTTCATTGTCACCATCATCAATGAAGTCAGATTCATAACTGTCCTCACTCCCTTCATAGTCTTGGTCTGTATCAGACTCTCCAACATCCTCTCCATAAGATTCTCTAGTTACAAGGTCAGGAGTAAACTCAAGTCTGAAACACTACAGAAAAGTGAAACAAGTGGCACGATGAAACTTTCAAAAAGGATACGAGTCTTCATCCCCTGCATTGCCCCTACTGCCTGGCCGGAGGTAATATCCTGAGAGATGCACAGAACTCTGGCCAAGTACTGAAAACAGAACCTCGTCGACCTCCTCCAACTCAATCTCGAGATGGCACATCTCAGCCAATTTAGGATTCAAACTACAAAGTATGATGGGTTTCTTGTTGCCCACAATGCATTGCACCACTGTCCTTGTAGCAGCATCGCAGCTGCCCAATGTGGCCTGAAAACCATCATAAAAATTAATATCATGCCCGCAAATACCTGTTGGAAGGACAGCGGAGCAAACAATCCAGTAGGTCTAAGCAATGCTCAAATTAAGATAGGCTCAAACGACTTTATGCTCCCCCCCTTCTTCACCCACTAAGACAGGATACACTCATGGCATGGCAGCGTACCATAGTGGTAGGCAAACAAATTTCCAAACTTGCACAGATGCAATCTAATGGAGTATCAGATCATATGCGAAGATAGCTTTAGGAACCAGCATTTTCATATTTCAGAAAGGAACGTCATGCATCCATAATTAGATTAGAATGAAAAAGAATTGTGAGGTACTAATCGAATTCGAACCACAACCCTATTTTAATAACCCTGTGATCTTGATACTGTCAAACAAAACATGAACCTGATACTGTCGAACAAAACATGACCTTAAGTTTTTTTTTTAAAAAAAAAGAGGAGTGCGGGCAACCTGGCAAATGCGGAGACGGCCATGGGAAGGGTTGTAGCTGTGGGTGTACGGCTTCCCGGGCTTCACCTCCACGCCTGCACAAATCATATCATAGCAGATGTTTCGTGATTATTACCAAGAACAATACGCAAACGGCCCCAGAAAAGGTATTGGTATGGGGAAGGGAGAGGCGTGGCTTACCCCAGAACGCCATGGGGAGGGATTGATAGAATCAGGAGGGAGGCGGCCCGGCAACACGACGATGGATAGCACGGCCGCCGTCTGCGGAGCGGCGCAGGGACGGGGCGTGGTCGGGGATGGTGGCGAGCGGCGGCGGTGCCTCCTTCTCTGGCGGCTTAAAAAGGGGAGGAGGGACTCGCTTTGGGTTACCGCCCGGCGCTCCAGCAATTACGGGCTGTAGTTCGGGGCCTTTTCAGCTCCTGTGGGCCGGCCTACTTCACGTGCACAAATGATGATTCGGAAAGCCCTAAAAAGAATGATGATTCAGAAATTTGCCTAAAAAAATTACGATTCGGAAATACTCCGATCCAAGACAAGTGTCGTGATTTTATTTCAAAGTAGTAACTTGAATTTATTTTTTCCAATTGTTTTACCCTCTACGTTAGGGTTTTAGTACTCCGGCGGCGATCTTGATCCTCGGTGAGAGTTCAACGTTATATCTACCATCTTCTCGCCCATGCTGCCTCTAGGCGGTGGTCCGGGCAGTGTGGTCTCGTAAGCGTCGAGGCGGAACCCTAGTCATGGCTGAAACCAGTAGTTCATCGGTGACGGCCGGATCTTGGGAGGATGACAATCTAAAGATGTTAAAGCACTTAGACCTCAGGGACAATGAACTTCGACAATGTCATGGTGGGGGAGAAAGATGTTAAGTGGTGCGGATCTAAGGCCATTGGGAGTAAGTCCTTCCCTGTCCTATATGGTTCAATTTAGGATTCTATAGGGCTCGATTTGGGTGTCAGTTTAGGGGTTGGGTCAGATTGGGGGGGGGGGGGGGGGTCATTTTGCGGTATTGGGTTGGGCAATGATCTTCATTGTTGCGCGGCCCATGTATTAGGGTGATTGTTGGTAGGAGGGTTGGTTCTACACATTATAGTTCCAATCCTTGTACCAGCTCTCCCCTTCGACAAGATCGTCACCATTGATATGCATATTGCTATGATCCTATACAACTCAGTGCACATCACCATTGACATGCTCATTGCTATGATCCTACACATCACCATTCACATGCACACTGCTATGATCCTACACAACTCAATGCACGTCACATGCATTCACATGTGGTATTGTGTCGTGCCTATGTTCTTCATTGCAGTGTTGTGCCGGTAAGTTGGTCCTTGGCAAAGCTGGTGATGCTAGCTGCTCGAAGGATGCAGAAGAAGGCAACGACTCCAAGAGGCAGAGGTGGAGGCTAACGAAGGTTGGTCACTTCCATGAGGAAAGTAACTCGAACCCACTTCTGCACAGTGCTCTTAGCACCTGTGTTGGATTTACTTCTCATCATCAATGCCTTTTTGTTAGCACCTGGGCACCATCCTACAATATAGCGTTTTGGACATGAACAATGGCTGCAACTAGCAGTTCAGGCTTCGAGATGTCAACTATAGGGTTACCATGGATGAAGGGTGGTCAGGCTTTGCCATTGCTCACCACCTGCAGATCGTTTACTTCTTGACTTTCAAGGTCCTGAGCCAGGGTGCTTTCAGAGTCACCGTCTTTGAACGTTCTTATGTAGAGGTAGTCATCAAGTGTGGTGAGCACAAGCCAACCTTTTCCATGGTTGATGAGTGAAGACTTTATAATCTTGGTCCGTTAGCCTTGTGGTTTTAATGTTGATGTTTCTACAATAATGTTTATGTGCTACTTCAACTTCAGTAATGCATATGCTTTCTTTAGCAACGTGGTTTAATCTTTTTTTGTATTTTTGCTTTTGTGCCAATATGATTGTGTGTTATTAACCTCACCACTCGAAGAAGGGGTTACCACACCTACGTCAACACGTAACTAAACAGCGGCATGTTGCATCTACGGAGCACATACATGCAACCAACATTGTGTTTGTGTTTCTGCTCTCCTACATCTTGGGGCTTTATGGGACCAAACAACGTGCGGAACATGACCCAGAGGTTGTATCACCCCTAACCAGGCTCCACTGGCCCATTTTCGTGTAAAAGGTGTCGAAATCCATGCGGAGAACCAAACACACTCTTAATTATTACATGTCATAGTTGTTTGAATATGTATACAATTGTGAAGTAGAGAAGAAAAAGGCATAGTTGTGTATACAATTGTGGAGTAGAGAAGAAAAAGAGCAAATTACAAGCATCCAATGTTCTCAAGGAAAAACATAACCATTTTGCTACCTAAAACCTTCTTTCCTCACATCTAAAACTGCTTTTAGGTAATGATGTCTACTACACAACCTTCTTCTTGTAGACGTTATTGGGCCTCCAAGTGCAGAGGTTTGTAGGACAGTAGCAAATTTCCCTCAAGTGGATGACCTAAGGTTTATCAATCCATAGGAGGTGTAGGATGAAGATGGTCTCTCTCAAGCAACCCTGCAGCCAAATAACAAAGAGTCTCTTGTGTATCCAACACACCTAATACAATGGTAAATTGTATAGGTGCACTAGTTCGGCGAAGAGATGGTGATACAAGTAGTATATGGATGATAGATAAAGGTTTTTGTAATCTGAAAATATAAAAACAGTAAGGTAACTAATGATAAAAGTGACTACAAACGGTATTGCAATGCTAGGAAACAAGGCCTAGGGTTCATACTTTAACTAGTGCAAGTTCTCTCAACAATAATAACATAATTGGATCATATAACTATCCCTCAACATGCAACAAAGAGTCACTCCAAAGTCACTAATAGCGGAGAGCAAACGAAGAGATTATGGTAGGGTACGAAACCACCTCAAAGTTATTCTTTCCAATCAATCCGTTGGGCTATTCCTATAGGTGTCACAAACAACCCTAGAGTTCGTACTAGAATAACACCTTAAGACACAAATCAACCAAAACTCTAATGTCACCTAGATACTCCAATGTCACCTCAAGTATCCGTGGGTATGATTATACGATATGCATCACACAATCTCAGATTCATCTATTCAACCAACACATAGAACCTCAAAGAGTGCCCCAAAGTTCCTACCGGAGAATCACGACGAAAACGTGCGCCAACACCTATGCATAGGTTCATGGGCGGAACCCGCAAGTTGATCACCAAAACATACATCAAGTGAATCACGTGATAACCCATTGTCACCACAGATACGCACGGCAAGACATACATCAAGTGTTCTCAAATCTTTTAAGACTCAATCCGATAAGATAACTTCAAAGGGGAAACTCAATCCATTACAAGAGAGTAGAGGGGGAGAAACATCATAAGATCCAACTATAGTAGCAAAGCTCATGATACATCAAGATCGTGCCAAATCAAGAACACGAGAGACAGAGATCAAACACATAGCTACTGGTACATACCCTCAGCCCCGAGGGAGAACTACTCTCTCCTCGTCATGGAGAGCACCGGGATGATGAAGATGGCCACCGGAGAAGGATTGCCCCCTCCGGCAGGGTGCCGGAACGGGTCTAAATTAGCTTTCGGTGGCTACGGAGGCTTCTGGTGGCGGAACTCCCGATCTATTGTGCTCCCCGATCGTTTTAGGGTATATGGGTATATATAAGAGGAAGAAGTACGTCAGGGGAGCCACGAGGGTGGAGGGCGCGCCCAGGGGGGTGGGCGCGCCCCCCTGCCTCGTGGCTTCCTTGTTGATCCCCCGACATGCACTCCAAGTCTCCTGTATTGCTTTCTTTCTAAAAATAAGTTTCGTGAAGTTTCAGGTCAATTGGACTCCGTTTGATTTTCCTTTTCTGCGATACTCTAAAACAAGGAAAAAACAGAAACTGGCACTGGGCTCTGGGTTAATAGGTTAGTCCCAAAAATCATATAAAATAGCACATAAATGCATATAAGTGTTGGAAATATGCCCTAGAGGCAATAATAAATTGATTATTATTATATTTCCTTGTTCATGATAATCGTTTATTATCCATGCTAGAATTGTATTGATAGGAAACTCAGATACATGTGTGGATACATAGACAACACCATGTCCCTAGTAAGCCTCTAGTTGACTAGCTCGTTAATCAATAGATGGTTACGGTTTCCTAACCATGGACATTGGATGTCGTTGATAACGGGATCACATCATTAGGAGAATGATGTGATGGACAAGACCCAATCCTAAGCCTAGCACAAGATCATGTAGTTCGTATGCTAAAGCTTTTCTAATGTCAAGTATCATTTCCTTAGACCATGAGATTGTGCAACTCCCGGATACCGTAGGAGTGCTTTGGGTGTGCCAAACGTCACAACGTAACTGGGTGGCTATAAAGGTACACTACGGGTATCTCTGAAAGTGTCTGTTGGGTTGGCACAAATCGAGATTGGGATTTTGTCACTCCGTGTAAACGGAGAGGTATCTCTGGGCCCACTCGGTAGGACATCATCATAATGTGCACAATGTGACCAAGGGGTTGATCATGGGATGATGTGTTACGGAACGAGTAAAGAGACTTGCCGGTAACGAGATTGAACAAGGTATCGGTATACCGACGATCGAATCTCGGGCAAGTACCATACCGCTAGACAAAGGGAATTGTATACGGGATTGATTGAGTCCTTGACATCGTGGTTCATCCGATGAGATCATCGTGGAACATGTGGGAGCCAACATGGGTATCCAGATCCCGCTGTTGGTTATTGACCGGAGAACATCTCGGTCATGACTACATGTCTCCCGAACCCGTAGGGTCTACACACTTAAGGTTCGATGACGCTAGGGTTATAAAGGAAGCTTGTATGTGGTTACCGAATGTTATTCGGAGTCCCGGATGAGATCCCGGACGTCACGAGGAGTTCCGGAATGGTCCGGAGGTAAAGATTTATATATAGGAAGTCCTGTTTCGGCCATCGGGGCAAGTTTCGGGGTCATCGGTATTGTACCGGGACCACCGAAAGGGTCCCGGGGGCCCACCGGGTGGGGCCACCTGCCCCGGGGGGCCACATGGGCTGTAGGGGGTGCGCCTTGGCCTACATGGGCCAAGGGCACCAGCCCCTGGAGGCCCATGCGCCAAGATATAGGAAAAAGGGGAGAGTCCTAAAGGGGGAAGGCACCTGCGAGGTGCCTTGGGGAGGATGGACTCCTCCCCCCCTCTTAGCCGCACCCCTTCCTTGGAGGAAGGGGCAAGGCTGCGCCTCCCCCCTCTCCCCTGCCCCTATATATAGTGGAGGGGAGGGAGGGCATCCATACCTGAGCCCTTGGCGCCTCCCTCCCTCCCGTGACACCTCCTCCTCTCTCGTAGGTGCTTGGCGAAGCCCTGCAGGATTGCCACGCTCCTCCATCACCACCACGCCGTTGTGCTGCTGCTGGATGGATTCTTCTTCAACCTCTCCCTCTCTCCTTGCTGGATTAAGGCGTGGGAGACATCGTCGAGCTGTACGTGTGTTGAACGCGGAGGTGCCGTCCGTTCGGCACTAGGATCATCGGTGATCTGAATCACGACGAGTACGACTCCATCAACCCCGTTCACTTGAACGCTTCCGCTTAGTGATCTACAAGGGTATGTAGATGCACTCTCCTTCTACTCGTAGCTGGTTTCTCCATAGATAGATCTTGGTGACACGTAGGAAAATTTTGAATTTCTGCTACGTTCCCCAACAGTGGCATCATGAGCTAGGTCTATTGCGTAGATTCTTTGCACGAGTAGAACACAAAGTAGTTGTGGGCGTCGATATTGTTCAATATGCTTGCCGTTACTAGTCTTATCTTGATTCGGCGGCATCGTGGGATGAAGCGGCCCGGACCAACCTTACACGTACGCTTACGTGAGACCGGTTCCACCGACAAACATGCACTAGTTGCATAAGGTGGCTGGCGGGTGTCTGTCTCTCCCACTTTAGTCGGATCGGATTCGATGAAAAGGGTCCTTATGAAGGGTAAATAGCAATTGGCATATCACGTTGTGGTTCATGCGTAGGTAAGAAACGTTCTTGCTAGAAACCCATAGCAGCCACGTAAAACATGCAAACAACAATTAGAGGACGTCTAACTTGTTTTTGCAGGGTATGCTATGTGATGTGATATGTCCAAAAAGGATGTGATGAATGATATATGTGATGTATGAGATTGATCATGTTCTTGTAATAGGAATCACGACTTGCATGTCGATGAGTTTGACAACCGGCAGGAGCCATAGGAGTTGTCTTTATTTATTTGTGACCTGCGTGTCAACTTAAACGTCATGTAATTACTTTACTTTATTGCTAACCGTTAGCCATAGTAGTAGAAGTAATAGTTGGCGAGGCAACTTCATGAAGACACGATGATGGAGATCATGATGATGGAGATCATGGTGTCATGCCGGTGACGATGATGATCATGGAGCCCCGAAGATGGAGATCAAAAGGAGCAAAGTGATGATGGCCATATCATGTCACTATTTGATTGCATGTGATGTTTATCATGTTTATACATCTTATTTGCTTAGAACGACGGTAGTAAATAAGATGATCCCTTACAACAATTTCAAGAAGTGTTCTCCCCTAACTGTGCACCGTTGCGACAGTTCGCTGTTTCAAAACACCACGTGATGATCGGGTGTTTTATTCAGACGTTCACATACAACGGGTGTTGACGAGCCTAGCATGTACAGACATGGCCTCGGAACACATGCAAACACTTAGGTTGACTTGACGAGCCTAGCATGTACAGACATGGCCTCGGAACACGGAGACCGAAAGGTCGAACATGAGTCGTATAGAAGATACGATCAACATGAAGATGTTCACCGATGATGACTAGTCCGTCTCACGTGATGATCGGACACGTCCTAGTTTGACTCGGATCATGTAATCACTTAGATGACTAGAGGGATGTCTATCTGAGTGGGAGTTCATAAGATGAACTTAATTATCCTGAACATAGTCAAAAGGTTTTTGCAAATTATGTCGTAGCTCACGCTATAGTTCTACTGTTTAGATATGTTCCTAGAGAAAAATTAGTTGAAAGTTGATAGTAGCAATTATGCGGACTAGGTCCGTAAACTGAGGATTGTCCTCATTGCTTCATAGAAGGCTTATGTCCTTAATGCACCGCTCAGTGTGCTGAACCTCGAACGTTGTCTGTGGTTGTTGCGAACATCTGACATACACGTTTTGATAACTACGTGATAGTTCAGTTAAATGGTTTAGAGTTGAGGCACCAAAGACGTTTTTTGAAACGTCGCGAAACATATGAGATGTTTTGAGGGCTGAAATTGGGATTTCAGGCTCGTGCCCATGTCAAGAGGTATAAGACCTCCGATGACTTTCTTAACCTGTAAACTAAGGAGAAAAGCTCAATTGTTGAGCTTGTGCTCAGATTGTCTGAGTACAACAATCACTTGAATCGAGTGGGAGTTGATCTTCCAAATGAGATAGTGATGTTTCTCCAAAGTCATTGCCACCAAGCTGCTAGAGCTTCGTGATGAACTATAACATATCAGGGATAGATATGATGATCCTTGAGGTATTCGCGATGTTTGACACCGCGAAAGTAGAAATCAAGAAGGAGCATCAATTGTTGATGGTTGGTGAAACCACTAGTTTCAAGAAGGGCAAGGGCAAGAAGGGATACTTCATGAAACGGCAAATCAGCTGCTGCTCTAGTGAAGAAACCCAAGGTAAAACCCAAACCCGAGACTAAGTGCTTCTGTAATAAGGGGAACAACCACTAGAGCAGAATTACCCTAGATACTTGGTAGATAAGAAGGCTGGCAAGGTCGATAGAAGTATATTGGATATACATTGTGTTAATGTGTACTTTGCTAGTACTCCTAGTAGCAGCAGGGTATTAGATACCGGTTCGGTTGCTAAGTGTTAATAACTCGAAACAAAAGGCTACGGAATAAACGGAGACTAGCTAAAGGTGAGCTAACGATATGTGTTGGAAGTTTTTCCAAGCTTGATATGATCAAGCATCGCACGCTCCCTCTACCAAAGAGATTGGTGTTAAACCTAAATAATTGTTATTTGGTGTTTGCGTTGAGCATAGACATGATTGGATTACGTCTATCGCAATACGGTTATTCATTTAAGGAGAATAATGGTTACTCTGTTTATTTGAATAATACCTTCAATGGTCTTACACCTAAAATGAATGGTTTATTAAATCTCGATCGTAGTGATACACATGTTCATGCCAAAAGATAGTAATGATAGTACCACCTACTTGTGGCACTGCCACGTAAGTCATATCGGTATAAAACGCATGAAGAAGCTCCATATTGATGGATCTTTGGGCTCACTCGTTTTTGAAAAGTTTGAGACATGCGAACCATGTCTATTGGTGTATATGCATGAAGAAACTCCATGCAAATGGACCGTTTTGACTCACTTGATTTTGAATCACTTGGGACATGCAAATCATACCACATGTGCAAGATGACTGAAAAGCCTCGTTTTCAGTAAGATGGAACAAGATAGCAACTTGTTGGAAGTAACACATTTTGATGTGTACAGTCCAATGAGTGCTGAGGCATGCAGTGAATATCGTTATGTTCTTACTTCACAGATGATTCGAGTAGATGTTGAGTATATTTACTTGATGAATCACGAGTCTGAATTATTGAAAGGTTCAAGTAATTTCAGTGTGAAGTTGAAAGATCGTCGTGACAAGAGGATAAAAGATCTATGATATGATCATAGAGATGAATATCTGAATCACGAGTTTGGCACAGAATTAAGACATTGTGGAAATTGTTTCACAACTGATACAGCCTGGAACACTATAGTGTGATGGTGTGTCCAAACGTCATAGTTGCACCCTATTGGATATGGTGCATACCATGATGTCTCTTATCGAGTTACCACTATCGTTCATGGGTTAGGCATTAGAGACAACCACATTCACTTTAAATAGGGCACCACATAATTTCGTTGAGACGACACCGTATGAACTATGGTTTGGAGAAACCTAAGTTGCCGTTTCTTGAAAGTTTGGGGCTGCGACGCTTATGTGAAAAGGTTTCAGGTTGATAAGCTCGAACCCAAAGCAGATAAAATGCATCTTCATAGGACACCCAAAAACAGTTGGGTATACCTCCTAATTCAGATCCGAAAGCAATATGAATTGTTTCTAGAATCGGGTCCTTTCTCGAGGAAAGGTTTCTCTCGAAAAGTTGAGTGGGAGGATGGTGGATACTTGATGAGGTTATTGAACCGTCACTTCAACAAGTGTGTAGCAGGGCACAGGAAGTTGTTCCTGTGGCACGTACACCAACTGAAGTGGAAGCTTATGATAGTGATCATGAAACTTCGGATCGAGTCACTACCAAACCTCGTGGGATGACAAGGATGCGTACTACTTCAGAGTGGTACGTAATCCTGTCTTGGAAGTCATGTTGCTAGACAACAATGAACCTACGAGCTATGGAGAAGCGATGGTGGGCCCGGATTCCGATAAATGGCTCAAGGCCATAAAACCCGAGAGAGGATCCATGTATGAAAACAAAGTGTAGACTTTGGAAGAACTACTTGATGGTCGTAAGGCTGTTAGGTACATATGGTTTTTGAAAGGAAGACAGACAATGATGGTAAGTGTCACCATTGAGAAAGCTCGACTTGTCGTTAAGATGTTTTTCGACAAGTTCAAGGAGTTGACTACGATGAGACTTTCTCACTCGTAGCGATGCTAAGAGTCTGTTGGAATTATATTAGCAATTACTGCATTATTTATGAAATCTTGCAGATAGGATGTCAAAACATTGTTTCCTCGACGATTCTTGAGGAAAGGTTGTATGTGATACAACCGGAAGGTTTTGTCTATCCTGAAATATGCTAATAAGTATGCAAAGCTCCAGCAATCCTTCTGAGGACTGGAGTGAGCATCTCGGAGTTGGATTGTATGCTTTGATGATGATCAAAGATTTTGGGTGTATACAAAGTTTATGAGAAACTTGTATTTCCAAAGAAGTGAGTGGGAGCACTATAGAATTTCTGATGAGTGTATGTTGTTGACATATTAATGATCGGAAATGACGTAGGATTTCTGGAAAGCATATAGGGTTATTTGGAAAGTGTTTTCAATGGAAAACCTGGATTAAGCTACTTGAACATTGAGCATCAAGATCTATAAGGATAGATCAAAACGCTTAATAGTACTTTCAAATGAGCACATGCCTTGACGTGATCTTGAAGGTGTTCAAGATGGATCAGTCAAAGAAGGAGTTCTTGCCTGAGTTGTAAGGTATGAAGTTAAGACTTAAAGCTTGACCATGGCAGAATAGAGAGAAAGGAACGAAGGTCGTCCCCTATGCTTAAGACATAGGCTCTACAGTATGCTATGCTGTGTACCGCACCTGAAGTGTGCTTTACCATAAGTCAGTCAAGGGGTACAAGAGTGATCCAAGAATGGATCACAGGACAGCGGTCAAAGTTATCCTTAGTAACTAGTGGACTAAGGAATTTTCTCGATTATGGAGGTGGTAAAGGGGTTCGTCGTAAAGGGTTACGTCGATGCAAGCTTAACACCTATCCGGATAGCTCTGAGTAGAGATACCGGATACGTATAATGGAGCAACAATTTAGAATAGCTCCAAGTAGAACAGTTATTTGGAATAGCTCCAAATAGAACGTGGTAGCTGCATCTAGGAGATGACATAGAGATTTGTAAAGCACACACGGATCTGAAAGGTTCAGACCCGTTGACTATAACCTCTCTCACAAGCATAACATGATCAAACCCAGAACTCTTTGGGTGTTAGTCACATGGGGATGTGACCTTGAGTGTTAATCACATATCGATGTGAACTAGATTATTGACTCTAGTGCAAGTGGGAGACTGTTGGAAATATGCCCTAGAGGCAATAATAAATTGATTATTATTATATTTCCTTGTTCATGATAATCGTTTATTATCCATGCTAGAATTGTATTGATAGAAAACTCAGATACATGTGTGGATACATAGACAACACCATGTCCCTAGTAAGCCTCTAGTTGACTAGCTCGTTAATCAATAGATGGTTACGGTTTCCTAACCATGGACATTGGATGTCGTTGATAACGGGATCACATCATTATGAGAATGATGTGATGGACAAGACCCAATCCTAAGCCTAGCACAAGATCATGTAGTTCGTATGCTAAAGCTTTTCTAATGTCAAGTATCATTTCCTTAGACCATGAGATTGTGCAACTCCCGGATACCGTAGGAGTGCTTTGGGTGTGCCAAACGTCACAACGTAACTGGGTGGCTATAAAGGTACACTACGGGTATCTCTGAAAGTGTCTGTTGGGTTGGCACGAATCGAGATTGGGATTTTGTCACTCCGTGTAAACGGAGAGGTATCTCTGGGCCCACTCGGTAGGACATCATCATAATGTGCACAATGTGACCAAGGGGTTGATCACGGGATGATGTGTTACGGAACGAGTAAAGAGACTTGCCGGTAACGAGATTGAACAAGGTATCGGTATACCGACGATCGAATCTCGGGCAAGTACCATACCGCTAGACAAAGGGAATTGTATACGGGATTGATTGAGTCCTTGACATCGTGGTTCATCCGATGAGATCATCGTGGAACATGTGGGAGCCAACATGGGTATCCAGATCCCGCTGTTGGTTATTGACCGGAGAACATCTCGGTCATGACTACATGTCTCCCGAACCCGTAGGGTCTACACACTTAAGGTTCGATGACGCTAGGGTTATAAAGGAAGCTTGTATGTGGTTACTGAATGTTGTTCGGAGTCCCGGATGAGATCCCGGACGTCACGAGGAGTTCCGGAATGGTCCGGAGGTAAAGATTTATATATATGAAGTCCTGTTTCGGCCATCGGGGCAAGTTTCGGGGTCATCGGTATTGTACCGGGACCACCGGAAGGGTCCCGGGGGCCCACCGGGTGGGGCCACCTGCCCCGGGGGGGCACATGGGCTGTAGGGGGTGCGCCTTGGCCTACATGGGCCAAGGGCACCAGCCCCTAGAGGCCCATGCGCCAAGATATAGGAAAAAGGGGAGAGTCCTAAAGGGGGAAGGCACCTCCGAGGTGCCTTGGGGAGGATGGACTCCTCCCCCCCTCTTAGCCGCACCCCTTCCTTGGAGGAAGGGGCAAGGCTGCGCCTCCCCCCTCTCCCCTGCCCCTATATATAGTGGAGGGGAGGGAGGGCATTCATACCTGAGCCCTTGGCGCCTCCCTCCCTCCCGTGACACCTCCTCCTCTCCCGTAGGTGCTTGGCGAAGCCCTGCAGGATTGCCACGCTCCTCCATCACCACCACGCCGTTGTGCTGCTGCTGGATGGAGTCTTCCTCAACCTCTCCCTCTCTCCTTGCTGGATCAAGGCATGGGAGACATCGTCGAGCTGTACGTGTGTTGAACGCGGAGGTGCCGTCCGTTCGGCACTAGGATCATCGGTGATCTGAATCACGACGAGTACGACTCCATCAACCCCGTTCACTTGAACGCTTCCGCTTAGCGATCTACAAGGGTATGTAGATGCACTCTCCTTCTACTCGTAGCTGGTTTCTCCATAGATAGATCTTGGTGACACGTAGGAAAATTTTGAATTTCTGCTACGTTCCCCAACAATAAGACATCCAAGGTTGATAATATAATAGCATGGAACAATAAAAAATTATAGATATGTTGGAGATGTATCAGCATCCCCAAGCTTAATTCCTGCTCGTCCTCGAGTAGGTAAATGATAAAAACAGAATTTTTGATGTGGAATGCTACCTAACATATTTATCCATGTAATTCTCTTTAGTGTGGCAAGAATATTCAGATCCATAAGATTCAAGACAAAAGTTTAATATTGATATAAAAAATAATAATACTTCAAGCATACTAACAAAGCAATCATGTCTTCTCAAAATAACATGGCCAAAGAAAGCTATCCCTACAAAATCATATAGTCTGGCTATGCTCCATCTTCACCATAAAAAATATTTAAATCATGCACAACCCCGATGACAAGCCAAGCAATTGTTTCATACTTTCGATGTTCTCAAACTTTTTCAATCTTCACGCAATACATGAGCGTGAGCCATGAACGTAGCACTATAGATGAAATAGAATGGTGGTCGTGGAGAAGACAAAAAGGAGAAGATAGTCTCACATCAACTAGGCGTATCAACAGGCTATGGAGATGCCCATCAATAGATATCAATGTGAGTGAGTAGGGATTGCCATGCAACGGATGCACTAGAGCTATAAATGTATTAAAGCTCAACAAAAGAAACTAGTGGGTGTGCATCCAACTCGCTTGCTCACGAAGACCTAGGGCATTTTGAGGAAGCCCATCATTGGAATATACAAGCCAAGCTCTATAATGAAAGATTCTCACTAGTATATGAAAGTGGCAACATAGGAGACTCTCTATCATGAAGATCATGGTGCTACTTTGAAGCACAAGTATGGTAAAAGTATAGTAGCATTGCCCCTTCTTTATTTTTCTCTCAATTTTTTTATTTGGGCCTTTATTTTTTTATGGCCTCTTTTTTTTCTCTTTTTTTATTTGGGCTTCTTTGGCCTCTTTTATTTATTTATTTTTCGTCCGGAGTCTCATCCCGACTTGTGGGGGAATCATAGTCTCCATCATCCTTTTCTCACTGGGACAATGCTCTAATAATGATGATCATCACACTTTTATTTACTTTACAACTCATGAATTACAACTCGATTCTTAGAACAAAATATGACCCTATATGAATGCCTCCGGCGGTGTATCGGGATGTGCAATGACTCATGAGTGACATGTATGAAAGAATTATGAACGGTGGCTTTGCCACAAATATGATGTCAACTACATGATCATGCAAAGCAATATGACAATGATGGAGCGTGTCATAATAAACGGGACGGTGGAAAGTTGCATGGCGATATATCTTGGAATGGCTATGAAAATGCCATAATAGGTAGGTATGGTGCCTATTTTGAGGAAGATAAATGGTGGGTTTATGGTACCGGCGAAAGTTGCACGGTACTAGAGAGGCTAGCAATGGTCGAAGGGTGAGAGTGCGTATAATCCATGGACTCAACATTAGTCATATAGAACTCACATACTTATTGTAAAAATCTATTAGTTATCAAAACAAAGTACTACGCGCATGCTCCTAGGGGGATATATTGGCAGGAAAAGACCATCGCTCGTCCCGACCGCCACTCATAAGGAAGACAATCAATAAATAAATCATGCTCCGACTTTGTCACGTAACGATTCACCATACGTGCATGCTACAGGAATCACAACCTTTAACACAAGTATTTCTCAAATTCACAACTACTCAACTAGCATGACTCTAATATCATCATCTCCATATCTCAAAACAATTATCAAGTATCAAACTTCTCTTAGTGTTCAATGCACTTCATATGAAAGTTTTTATTATATCCTTCTTGGATGCCCATCATATTAAGACTAGTTTCATAACCAAAGCAAACTACCATGCTGTTCTAAAGACTCTCAAAATAATATAAATGAAGCACGAGAGATCAATTATTTCTTCAAAATAAAACCATCACCGTGCTCTAAAAAGATATAAGTGAAGCACTAGAGCAAATGACAAACTACTCTGAAAGATATAAGTGAAAATCAATGAGTAGTCGAATAATTATGCAACTATGTGAAGACTCTCTAACATTTAATAATTTCAGATCTTGGTATTTTATTCAAACAGCAAGCAAAACAAAAGAAAATAAAATGACGCTCCAAACAAAACACACATATCATGTGACGAATAAAAATATAGCTCCAAGTAAAGTTACCGATGAATGAAGACGAAAGAGGGGATGCCTTCCGGGGCATCCCCAAGCGTAGGCTCTTGGTTGTCCTTGAATATTACCTTGGGATGCCTTGGGCATCCCCAAGCTTAGGCTCTTGCCACTTCTTATTCCATAGTCCATCGAATCTTTACCCAAAACTTGAAAACTTCACAACACAAAACTTAAAGTAGAAAACTCGTGAGCTCCGTTAGCGAAAGAAAACAAAACACCACTTCAAGGTACTGTAAGGAACTCATTCATAATTCATATTGGTGTAATATCTACTGTATTTCAACTTCTTTATGGTTCATACCCTCTGATACTACTCATAGATTCATCAAAATAAGCAAACAATACAGAGAAAACAGAATCTGTCAAAAACAGAACAGTCCGTAGTAATCTGGACCAAACGTATACTTCTAGAACTCATAAAATTCTCAAATAAATTGGTGGACCTGAGTAATTTGTCTATTAATCATCTGCAAAAAAATAACTAAATATCACTCTCCAACAAAAAATGGCAGCAATTCTCGTGAGCGCTAAAGTTTCTATTTTTTACAGCAAGATCAACAAGACTTCCCCAAGTCCTCCCAAAGGTTCTAGTTGGCACAAACACTAATTGAAACATAAAAACTCAATCATAACAGAGGTTAGATAATTATTTATTACTAAACAGGAGCAAAAAATAAAGAACAAAAATAAAGTTGGGTTGCCTCCCAACAAGCGCTATCGTTTGACGCCCCTAGCTAGGCATGATGATTTCAATGATGCTCACATAAAAGATAAGAATTGAAACATAAAGAGAGCATCATGAAGAATATGATTAGCATATTTAAGTCTAACCCACTTCCTATGCATAGGGATTTTGTGAGCAAACAACTCATGGGAACAATAATCAACTAGCATAGGAAGGAAAAATAAGCATAACTTCAAAACTTTAAGCACATAGAGAGAAAACTTGATATTATTGCAATTCCTACAAGCATATATTCCTCCCTCATAATAATTTTCAGTAGTATCATGAATGAATTCAACAATATAACCTACACCTAGATCATTATTTTCATGATCTATAAGCATAGAAAATTTACTACTCTCCACATAAGCAAATTTCTTCTCATTCGGAATAGTGGGAGTATCATAAGAGACTCGAATACTATAAATTGTTTCCACATTAAAAGAGTAATGTTCAGAAAAGGGGTAACCATAATCATGACAAGTTTTATAAATATAATCACTACTTTTTATAGCATAAGTATCATCACAATAATCATCATAAGTAGGAGGCATGCTATTATCATTATAAATTTGCATATCAAAACTTGGGAGACTAAAAATATCATCTTCATCAAACATAGCATCCCCAAGCTTGGGACAAACATTAATTGCAGCAAATATATTCTCAAAAACATCATCTTCATCAAACATAGCATCCCCAAGCTTGGGCCTTTTCATATCATAAGCATAATCACTCTCATCATTAATAGTATGGATAGCACCAATAGTATAGCAATTATCATATTCTTCCAAGCAAGTGCCAATTTTTTTTTCAAGATCACAAGAAGTATCATTATCTTCCACAATTACATTTTCATGAGGCACAATAGTAATAGGAGCAGCATTATTTGGGGGAAATATCTTTTTATCTCTCTTCCTTTTTTTTTACTTCTTCTTCACCACATCATGTGCGGGTTCAATCCTCTTTTTGGAGCTCCTTATTAATGAGATTGGTTGAATAGGAGGCTCTTCTTCGTTTCCTGATTCATCATAAGAAATAATAGGAGGGTATTGGGAAGTCTCTTCCCTTTCATTAGTATTCTTTTCATTTTCTATTTGTTTTCTTTTCTTTATGTAGTTGGCAATATAAGGATTTTCAATACAATTTACCGCACAATACATATGAATTTCCTATAGATCAAAACCAAGAAGTTTATAACGGGCAAATTCTGGAAGATGCCCAGTTATATGTTTCATTTCTTCGCAACCCATAAGCAAGCTAAGTTCATTATAATGTGCAAGGGAAATCAACTCATCACAATTTTTGGACACGATTAGATCATGAAACAATTTGCATCGGATAGCTAAATGACCCTGTTCATTGCAAAGTCCACAAGTACGGCCAAGAAAATTTAAATCTTCAGCACAAACATCTACCTTTTCTTGCAACAATTTAGTTTCTAAGTGCTTATGCCTCTTGCAATATCTATCTTCCCTATTTGGTGTGTACTTGCAAACCCAATACACTCCCCAAAAATTGACATGTTTATAGGAGACATTTTCATCATAACTAGTGCAATCATCATTAGTACCATGGATATTCAAGGAGTTCATACTAACAACATTGCAATCATGCTCATCATTCAAAGATTTAGTGCCAAACATTTTAATGCATTCTTCTTCTAACACTTGCGCACAATTTTCCTTTCCATCATACTCACGAAAGATATTAAAAAGATAAAGCGTATGAGACAAACTCAATTCCATTTTTTGTAGTTTTCTTTCATAGACTAAACTAGTGATAAAACAAGAAACAAAAAGATTCGATTGCAAGATCTAAAGATATACCTTCAAGCACTCACCTCCTCGACAACGGCGCCAGAAAAGAGCCTGATGTCTACTACACAACCTTCTTTTTGCAGACGTTGTTGGGCCTCCAAGTGCAGAGGTTTGTAGGACAGTAGCAAATTTCTCTCAAGTGGATAACCTAAGGTTTATCAATCCGTAGGAGGCGTAGGATGAAGATGGTCTCTCTCAAGCAACCTTGTAACCAAATAACAAAGAGTCTCTTGTGTCCCCAACATACCTAATACAATGGTAAATTGTATAGGTGCACTAGTTCGGCGAAGAGATGGTGATACAAGTAGTATATGGATGATAGATAAAGGTTTTTGTAATCTGAAAATATAAAAACAGTAAGGTAACTAATGATAAAAGTGAGCACAAACGGTATTGCAATGCTAGGAAACAAGGCCTAGGGTTCATACTTTCACTAGTGCAAATTCTCTCAACAATAATAACATAATTGGATCATATAACTATCCCTCAACATGCAACAAAGGGTCACTTCAAAGTCACTAATAGCGGAGAGCAAACGAAGAGATTATGGTAGGATACGAAACCACCTCAAAGTTATTCTTTCCAATTAATCTGTTGGGCTATTCCTATAGGTGTCACAAACAACCCTAGAGTTCGTACTAGAATAACACCTTAAGACACAAATCAACCAAAACTCTAATGTCACCTAGATACTTAAATGTCACCTCAAGTATCCGTGGGTATGATTATACGATATGCATCACACAATCTCAGATTCATCTATTCAACCAACACATAGAACCTCAAAGAGTGCCCCAAAGTTCCTACCGGAGAATCACGACGAAAACATGCACCAACACCTATGCATAGGTTCATGGGCGGAACCCGCAAGTTGATCACCAAAACATACATCAAGTGAATCACGTGATAACCCATTGTCACCACAGATACGCACGGCAAGACATACATCAAGTGTTCTCAAATCTTTTAAGACTCAATCCGATAAGATAACTTCAAAGGGGAAACTCAATCCATTACAAGAGAGTAGAGGGAGAGAAACATCATAAGATCCAACTATAGTAGCAAAGCTCGCGATACATCAAGATCGTGCCAAATCAAGAACACGAGAGACAGAGATCAAACACATAGCTACTGGTACATACCCTCAGCCCCGAGGGAGAACTACTCCCTCGTCGTCATGGAGAGCACTGGGACGATGAAGATGGCCACCGGAGAAGGATTGCCTCCTCCGGCAGGGTGCCGGAACGGATCTAGATTGACTTTTGGTGGCTCGGAGGCTTCTGGCGGCGGAACTCCCGATCTATTGTGCTCCCCGATCGTTTTAGGGTATATGGGTATATATAGGAGGAAGAAGTACGTCAGGGGAGCCACGAGGCACCCACGAGGGTGGAGGGCGCGCCAGGGGGGTGGACGCGCCCCTGCCTCGTGGCTTTCTCGTTGATCCCCCGACGTGCACTCCAAGTTTCCTGTATTGCTTTCTTTTCAAAAATAAGTTCAGTGAAGTTTCAGGTCAATTGGACTCCGTTTGATTTTCCTTTTCTGCGATACTCTAAAACAAGGAAAAAACAGAAACTGGCACTGGGCTCTGAGTTAATAGATTAGTCCCAAAAATCATATAAAATAGCATATAAATGCATATAAAACATACAAGGTTGATAATATAATAGCATGAAACAATCAAAAATTATAGATACGTTGGAGACGTATCAAGGTATCCAACATGGGTCTACTATTATGCTCTCAAGGGAAAACTCAGAGCAACGCCATTGTCTGTGGACTAGGAATCCGAAACTTTGTTGGGTCTGTTGGGGCCTGGGAATCATTTTCTGGACAATATCAGACCTACATCAGTATTATTCATATTGTCAAAAAAACATACACAAGTATATTCATCATTATTTGGCATCACAGATGTTTAGAGGTTGTTTGGATTGCAACCCCGATTCGCTTGGCCAAATATTTGGCATTGACCACAGCATAGGCGTCTGTTTGGATAGCGTCTGATTATTTGACTCGCCCTCGGTGCCACAGCTCCTCCCCAAATTACTGGCTAGCCTATCGTTGCGAGGGCAACTTTTGGCAGCTCCTCCCCAAATTATTGGCTAGCCCATTGTTGGCAGGGCAACTTTGATCCAAACGGACCCTTTACTCGATAAAACTTTTAAAAAAATAACTTAGAGAACATCTACGTTCCTTGTATTTTGAGAAGGAGGAAGCGCAACTGGTAACACTTCATTAAATTGAAACATTAGTTAAGTCATTTGGAGTACACATAAAATTTACCAACCAAAGGACAATATCTGAGAACTCGACTAACTGAAATTTTGATGCGTTATTAGCTCGCTTGACTTAATATGCGTATATGCCCACACCCTTATCTAGTCTCAAAGCCATTAGAAAAAATAACCTAAGAGCATCTCCAGCCGCATCCCAAACACGTTCCCCAGGCGATTTTTTAGCGTTGGCGGACGAAATTTGGCTCAGTCACGTCCCTAGGAGCCCTTTTTCGTCGGATTGGGCCGAAATTAGGGCCGGCGGACCCAGGTCGAACCCAACGCGCTGGGGGATGCTGGCGCAAGCGTTTTTGGCATGAACTAACCGCGGGCCCGCGCGTCAGCGACAGTTGCCTCGTCGTCCTCAAACCGCCTCGGTTTCCTACGGGGGAATCAATGCCAAGGCTGCCGCCGGTCAGCCTTCCATTGATTCCTCACGGACGGCGCTTCCTCACGGGTGGCGCGGCGATGCCCCCCTCCCGCCACGCGTACACACGGTGCCCGGTTATAAAAGCGACGCCTAGCTCTCGCCTCTGGCCACACCCTGTCGTGCTCTGCCTCCCTCTCCCCGTGCGCACCTGCCGCCGACGATCCTCCCCTCTCTTCCCAAGCCGAGCATCGACAATGGGCGAGCGTTTCCCCGGCGACACGGCGACGGCCAACGGCTTTGGCCGCCGCTCGCTGAACGCGTGGGAGGCGTACCTCCTCTTCGAGGCGATCATCCCGGCGTCGCCCGATATGCGTGCAGGGCCGAGAGGGTGGAGGCTCAGCGCCGGTGGCGTCCCCATTCCCCCGGTGCCCAACGTCAACGCGTGTGCGGACTACTTCGCCGACGAGGTCGACCGCGTGTGGGCGTCGCTAACGGAGGAGTAGCGCACCCTCCCGCAGTACGCCGCCGACAACCACGCGACGTGGGCGGCGTACTTTCACCATCGGCAGGAGCGGCGGCTAGCCTCCACCAACGGGGCGCCAGTGGTGGGGGCGTCAAGAACAACGAGGGGCGTCGCCTGTGGTGGGGCGCCCCCGACCGCACGCTGCACGAGGTTCTCCAGCACCTCGAGGGCGGCAACCACCCGCCGCTGACCTACCCTGCCGCGGCCGCCGCCCCAGTCCCCCGCCGAAGCGCCGGGCAATGGATGCCCAGGAGGTTTGGCTCCTTCTCGTCCTCGTCCTCCCACTCCTCTTCTCACTCCTCCGGCTCGCCAGCGGTGTTCGGCGTCAAGGTCGAGCCCGCAGCGGAGACGCCGCTCGGGCGGCGCACCCGCAGCGCTGGCATCATCATCAACGAGGGTGGCGGGCGCGGGTCCTCCTCAGTTCCTTCCCGCTATGTCAAACCGAAGACGGAGCCGGGGCTCGCCGTCGTGAAGACGGAGCCAGGGCTCGCCGGCGGCGTCAAAGAGGAGCTCGCCAACGCGGCGGCCCTGAAGTGGGCGCGTGAAGACTCGACGCGGACGGAGCTGGAGAGCCAGCGTCACGCCTACGAGCAGTTCGCCGCTCAGCGTCGTGGCCGCGACGAGGGAGACGTCGTCGTCCTCGACGACAGCGACGATGATGTGCCGCCGCCACCGGTCCACCAAGGCGATGCCAGAAAGGGGCGGCCGCGTCAAAGAGGAGAAGGCCGACGAGGGCGGCGGCGAGGATGGCGACGACTTCACCGCGCTCACGGCGTTCTTCAACCCGTGATAGTAGTTGCGGCCGTTTTTTTAAAACTTTGTTATGTAATGCTATGTTTGTCCAGTTTATTATGTAATCGTCGAACTTTAGCTGAATATTTGTCCAGTTTACCAAATTTTAGCCGAATTTCTTTTTTTCTAAACCGCCTTCTGGTGGTAACCCTAAGGCCGACGGCTGGGAACCCGAAAAACCCCACGCCAAGTTTAGTGTCGGCTCGCCCCCAGGCAGCGATTTTACATGCCCCCGGGGGGCCAACAGCTGAAGAACCCGAAAAACCCCACGCCAAGTTTAGCGTCGGCTCGCCCCCAGACAGCGATTTTACATGCCCCCGGGGGGCCAACAGCTGAAGATGCTCTAAAAGGATGTACGCCGAAGAGATTATATCTTAACAACTGAAGCAGCTGCGCAGGCGCACTTCTCTTTGAAATATATCTTTTGTTCATCAAACAGTACAGCAGTACTTCACATAACGGGTGCAGGTGTATTTTCAACATTTGTGTAACTACAGCTCTGCCATCTGCCATCATTCTCCCAGAGAAGAAAACAACCACTACTTCCTCCATCCGGAATTACTTTTCGCTTTAGTTCTAGATACATCCATTTCTATCCATTTCTGCAACAATTAATTCAGGACGGAGGAAGTTCATGATTAAAAATAATTGGGAATCTATGTACCATTATATACAGAGTAATATTTTGGAATTATTTAACGGCAATCAACAGAACAAAGATAACAGATCTGTATTCAAGAGTTCTCATCTCGTCACATCTTGCTATTCTTTTATTTTGAAACTCACTTATATTAGAACATACAGTACTAGAGAAATTGTGCTTTCTTAGACTAGTGGAACCTTAAGAGGTGCAAAAGAAGGCTTTGCTGACTAGAATGGATCTCCCAAGTCCGTACTTCAAACGCTTAAACTGCAGGAAAGAGTTCACTCCCCACCATGACATTGGTGGAGTAACTTTCCATGGAAGTTAAACTGCGGACTAAAGTCACTACCAAGGAAAAACAGCTCAATATACTTTAAACTAACGCATTAAATAGCAAAAGAGAATTCACAGTTTGATGTTGGTAACCGTAACATATACCAAAAATCCTACAAAAGATCAAATTTTTGTCATGCAAATGTGTTGTAACATGTTCTCCAGCTCACCCTAGTTATGCAAAAAGGCATGTAAGAGATGTATTCATCACCCAATGCTACATTGATTCAGAACTAGACATCAAAGAAATTGGTACAAATCGGCTAAATCAAAATCATACTCCCTCCGTTTCTAAATATAAGTCTTTCTAGAGATTTCAATATGGACTACATATGGATGTCTATAGACATACACCTCACTCTGTGCGTTTTAAAACCGAACCGAAAAACCATACCGAAAATAAACCGAACCGAACCGATTTTTTTGTTTTTATGGTTTCTGGTTTCGGTATGGTATGAACTTTTCATACCGATTTGAACTTTGGTTTTTATGGTATATACCAAAAAACCGAATGGTTAACCGAATAAACCGAAGTAAAAGATAAATTTATATTTCTTGAGATGAACAACCGTACAAGTTGTCATTTTTCTTGTACATGAGTCAAATTCACTACTAAGCACCAACATTTTTCTTGTAACATTGTCATTTTTCTATTTTTAAAATGCTAAGCACGTCCATAACCATCAACAGATGAATCAATGCATGCATATATACTTATATATATAGTCATATACTATTTGTGTAAAATAGAATGTGTTTTGAGTCATAAATTTGCAAATTATTATTACGTCATTTTAAAATTCGCATCAACTTTGGTTTTTATGGTATATACCGAAACCATACCGAAATAATTTGGTATATACCGAAACCGAACCGTATTTACCGAAGTATTAATACCGTACATACCGAAAAACCGTATAAACCGAACCATGTAAACCGAATAAACCGAACGCACAGGGCTACATACACCCTCCGTTCCAAAATAGTTGACTCAACTTCGTATTAAGTCTAGTACAAAGTTGGGTCATCTATTTTGGAACGGAGGGAGTATTTTAGAGTGTAGATTCACTCATTTTGCTCCGTATGTAGTCCATGTTGGAATCTCTAAAAAGACTTATATTTAGAAACAAAGGGAGTAGTATAGATCATCATCTTCAACTCAAAACCAATTATATAGAGAGCTACCATGTCTGCAACAATAAATCAGCTGACATCAAATCAGACTTTTAGAAATGTTGACCAAATATATGTGTCAGTACCGATTTTACTACGTGTCTATGGCACATGAATTTGCAGGAAAACTGAAATACAAGCATAGAAACATCTGAGTTCTGCATAAACCTGCATAAGTTATCCCACCCAATAGCCTTTTACCACCTGATTACTGAAGAGCTTTATACAAGGCCAATCTTGATATAACTTCCTGCTTTACAGGCTCCATTACTGCAATATTATAGTTATGATATGCTAAAGCTACCTTGCAATACTACATAGAAATGACAAAAGCCTGAGTAATACTACTTGAAAGATTCTTATTAAATATGCACAAATTACTGATTTCAAGGCAACACCATTTATGCATATATGGATAGTTCAGCCACTGACAAACAGTAATACGCAAATATGTTACACATATTAAGAATCATGCTTAAAATGCAACAACCATTTGACAAGACAAATAACAAAGGACAAGCACTGTTGCAAACACCGATGAGTACAATTTACCGCTTCAGCGCTCCTCTTTAGCCCCTCTTATGCTCCCTGCTCTTCTCTCCAGAGCGACTTGCCCCCTGCGGACAATGTCGCTCATCCTCACCCAATCCATGGCTTTCTGACCTCTTGTGGCTCTTCTGTTTACTGGATCGCTTCCTTTCATGTGGGGATTCGCTCCCATCACTGTCACTACCAGATGCATCCCTCCGGTGATGACGCCTCTTATGGTGGCGGTGATGCCTCCTCTCTTCCCCTCCAGATTCATCATCCTCTGATGAGTCATCCTTCCGGCGGTGCGTCCTCCGCCTCTTCCTATCTTTCCTACTCTTCATGTGCCTCTTCCTGTCAGAGTCACTCTCGCTATCCTCATCTGAGGATCTGTGCTTCTTCCGCCTATTCTTCTTCTTGTCCTTGGTTCTCTCCTCCTCCGAATCGTCCTCACTGTCACTCTTCCTGCTCCTCCTGTGCTTCGATCTTCCCCTGCTCTTGCTCTTATGGCGGCTTGTCTTCTTGTCCTCCTCCCCTGACCGCTTCCCTCCACGGCTCTTGGCACGCTCCCGTTCAGCAATTATCTTCTCCAGCTCGGGATCAATATCAGAATCAGAGGAATCGCTGTCAATCTCATCCTCATCTTCCTCGTCAGAACCCTCCTCGTCAGCGTCTCTGGCACCAGAGGCTTTCTTCGTGATCTCCTCGAACTTGGCCTTGGCCTGCGCGGCGGACAGCATGCCAGCTTGGATGTCGTCGTCCATGGCAAGCTCCTTGACAGAAAGGAAGTTGCGGCACTGGAAAGTGAGATGGCCAACACGGCCGCACTTCTTGCAGGCGCCCCGGGTCTCGTCGGAGTTGGATCCGGTGACGCGGGCGAGCGCGAGGAGGCCCTGGAAGCTGGTGTAGGCGTTCTCCGACGAGGCCCCGGGGTCCGAGGAGGGAGGCGCGGCGGCTTCGGCGGCGGCGTTGGCTGCCGCGGCTGCGGCGTTGGCGGAGACGGAGGAGGAGGGGGCCTGCTGCTTGTTGTTCTCGGGGGCGTAGGGGTCGTAGCCGATGGCGCTCTGCCAGATGCCGTGCGTCTGCAGCGCCGCGCTGCTGTGCACGCGGTTGTTCGCCGGCATGCGAACGCGCCCCGCCGTCGCCGGCATCTTCGGTAGCCGGGGTTAGGGTTAGGGCTCGGTGGGTGGGTGGGGAATCGGGGATGTCTTTCGATCGACGAGAATCGGGTGGAGGTCAAAGAGGAGTGGCCGACTCGTGTACTACTCTCTGGACAGATCTATAGGCGTCATATGCGGATGGGCCGACGTGGAGTTAGGCCGAATTCTATTTGGGCTTGTATAACGTGCCAGACCGCTCTTCGCATTTAGGCCCAGTTCAGTTCATAGGAAATGAGCAGAAATAAGAAATTCCACAGGAACACTGTTCTATAGTAAACACTAGCAAATATGCCCGTTCGTTGCAACGGGAGAAAAATAGCTTTGTGTTGTCCTACTAAAAAACACAATGCGCCAATCGAAAGAATGGGGACATAATAGAACTTTCCAGAATTCTTGAGCACCAACGTTGACCGGTTTGTCCAAATTTGAATAATCATTGAAGACACATAGAATTGGTTGAAAAATGAAATGATACAAAGTTCATTACCATTCAATAAAATGGCGCATTTCTTTTCACTTCAAGTTTATTAATTAACATTGTAAAATTGAGATGAATTAAAAATTTACAGAATTCTCGGGCATGAATGTTCACAGGACCGAGGTTGTTATATTTGAAAAATAACGAATTTTTTTATAGAATTATTTTTCATGTTGTTCATTGACTTAGAAATAACAATTACTAAATTATCGAGAAATAGCTCATTGATATTACTTTGTGCTATTTTAAAATAATCTAGAAAAAAAGTTTGCATAGGTCATTATCAAAGTTAGAGAAATTTGCAAATTCTGAACCTAAAGAAATTATTACAAAAAATTTCATTTGTGATATTTTTGTTCTGAGCGTATCTAATGAATTAAGGAAAACAATATCCTGAAGTTTCAAAGAAATACACAAGCTTTGATGTTTTTATCCTTTTTTTTTGCCCACATTGTAAACATCTACAAGACTTCACATCATTCCATGAGAAGTCGATACAATAACTAAGAAAAACATGTACTCCTACAAACACAGAGATGTTAAAATTTAGCACAACAAAATTCTAATTATCCATATGGTTACTAAGAACAAATATTTTTTCCACATAATTTGACATCCACAATTTTTCTGCTGGTCTATCCTAACACTAATTTATTTATTGTCGAAAGTAACCCGTACATATATAGCATCTAAGCATCCAAATTAACCCTATCTATTTATATCCACCTATAAATAATTTTTTTAACATGTTTGCTTAGGGCATCTCCAGCCGCGCCCCCAACAGGGCCCCCCAGGCCACTTTTTCGGCGCCGGCGCCGAAAAAACGGCCCAGTCGCGCCCCCAGGATGCCGAAAATCGCCGGTTCGGACTTTTTTTCCGCCCGGCTGTCACAGGCCGAACCCGGCGCGCTGGGGAGCAATTGGGGGCTCCGGCGCTAGGGAAAAGCACGCCTGGCCCACACCGACAGGGGAAAAGTCAAGGTTTTCTTCCCCCGACTCGCCTCGCACCCCCCGCGCCCTCGGCCACCACTAGCTATATCCCGGCGACGGCCGCCGCCCTACTCCGCTAGATAGCCATTCCCCGCCGGAAAATAGCAGCCCTTCGCCGCGGCAGCCCCTCCCACAGTAGCTGGGCGTTTCCGGCAGCCGTTCCGGCCGCGGAGGCGCGGTTTAACGGCGGGTACATGCCCACCGAACGCAAGGTGTTCGGCGTTTCGCCTGCCTCGGCGATGGACTCGGATGAGGAGGAAGAGCTCGCCGCGCTGCTGGAGGAGGAAGCCGCGGCCGACGTCCAGGAAGAAGAGCATCTCATGGTGCTCGCGGCCCTCGCCCAGCTGCTGGCGAGCAATGAAAAGCCGCGGCGAGGTGGCTCGGCGCCGGGGCGAATGAAAGCAAAGAACCGGCATTGTCTCCAAGGCTACTGCATGCTCTACTCCGACTACTTCGCCGATGCTCCACTTCATGGCGAGAGAACATTTTGGCGCCGTTTTCGGATGAGCCGAAAGCTCTTCCTCAGGATTGTGAATTCCATCCGGGAGTTCGACAACTACTTCAAGTGCAAGATGGATTGCACTGGCGCTCTTGGATTCACCTCCATCCAGAAGTGCACGACATCGATGAGGATGCTTGCATATGGAGCTCCCAGTGATTCACTCGACGACTATGGGCGCATGGCCGAGTCCACCAGCATAGAGTGTTTCTACAAGTCCTGTCGGGCAGTGGTGGCAGTGTTTGGGCCACAATACTTGAGAACACCCAATGCGGAAGACACTGCTCGGATCCTAGCCCAGAATGCAGCAAGAGGATTTCCTGGGATGCTTGGAAGCATCGACTGCATGCATTGGAAATGGAAGAATTGCCCATTTGGTTGGCAGGGGATGTACAAAGGCGCCAAAGGCGGTTGCAGTGTGGTGCTTGAGGCGGTAGCCACACAGGACCTCTGGATTTGGCACTCCTTCTTTGGTATGCCAGGAACTCACAATGACATCAACGTGCTGCAGTGCTCTCCTGTTTTTGCCAAGCTCGTTGAGGGCCATTCTCCTCCGGTGAACTTCGAGATCAATGGGCACCAATACAACAAGGGGTACTATCTAGCTGACGGCATCTATCCGAGATGGTCGACATTTGTGAAGACGATCTCAAACCCTGTGGCAGGAGGCAAGAACGCCTGGTTTGCGAAGCTTCAGGAGGCTTGCAGGAAGGATGTCGAGCGGGCATTTGGTGTGCTCCAATCTCGATTTGCTGTTGTTCGGTACCCCGCTCAGACCTGGTCCAAAGATCAAATGTGGGAGATTATGACTTGCTGTGTCATCTTGCACAACATGATCATCGAGAGCGAGCAAGAAGACCCAGTGTTTGACACTGAACCATACTACAGGCAGGGTCCTCTAGCCGAAGTTGATCACCAGCTACCGGCAACTTGGACTGCCTATCTCAGTATGCGTCAGGAGATCCGAGACCCACAGGTGCATCATCAACTGCAGAAAGATCTGATTGAGCACCTATGGAGGCTCAAGGGGGACGTCGTGTGATGAAATACGAGTTTTTATTTGTTGAACTATATAATTTGTATTGAACTATTTGTTGTTGTACTATTTTGTTGAAGTATTTGATTTTTCTGTGATGAAATATGTGATAAGAAATAATTGTGTTGATAATTGAACGCCGAGACACGGCGAAACCACACCGAATATGGGCCTATTCTCGCCCATATGGGCCCTTTATTCGCCAAAATTGGGCTGCAAAGTGGGCCAATTTCGGCGCCTGGGGGCGACGACTGGGCGCAAAACCGCCCCCAGCGCCGATTGTATCGCCGGCTCGCCCCCAGGGGGCGATTTTTATGCGTCCTTGGGGGGGGGGCAACGGCTGGAGATGCCCTTAGAAAAACCGGGTGTGGAGATGTTTGTATGCCTTATTTATTTATTTTTTACTTTAACTTTAATCTCTACTCCTAATGGAGCAGTTGGTAGCCTGGTACTCCGGTTTTTTTTCGTCTGGTTTTATTTCGTCCCATCTCCCTCGTGCCACTGGTTTTTATCTATCTACAAATCTCCCCTCCAACTGGTTTAAGCCAGTTATCAATCTTTGGCAAGGCAATAAAAGTCACACGGGAATAAATCAGTCACGGTTGGTAGTCAATCTCATACCTGCCAAGAGATTTGGTAACAGAATAAATTCAATTGAAAGGGTGGGGGACGTTTATCTCTATTTCTAATGGAGCAGTTGGTAGTCTCCGTTTTCTCTACTCCTAATGAAGCAGTTGGTAGCCCGGTACTCCGATTTTATTTTCGTCTGGTTTTATTTCGTCCCACCTTCCTCGTACCACTGGTTTTTATCTATCTACAAATCTCCCCTCCAACTGGTTTAAGCCGGTTATCAATCTTTGGCAAGGTAATAAAAGTCACACGGGAATAAATCAGTCATGGTTGGCAGTCAATCTCAAACCTGCCAAGAGATTTGGTAACAGAATAAATTCAATTGAAAGGGTGGGGGGCGTTCATCTCTACTCCTAATGGAGCAGTTGGTAGTCTCTGTTCCAGGTTTATTTTATCCCACCTTCATCTGGTTTTTTTCACTGTTTTTTTCATCGTTTTTCTTGTCTGAGTTTTTTTTATCTCACCCCGCACGTAAAACAACAGTCAACAAGACTCCCTCAATCTCGATCTGTTTCATCTCTCAAACGACGCCCCAGCCCCGAGAAGGGCCGCCGCCGCCTCCAGGTCACCGCCGCCCTCACACTCGCATCCATCCCTTTGCCGCCGCCGTCGCGCTCACGGATCCCTGAAATGCTGCCGATCCAAGACGAGCCGCCGCCGCCGAGGAACGAGAGGAGCCGCCGCCTTCATTGCAGACCTGGGCTAGGGTTCCATACGCCGCCGCCGGTGTCTCGCCCCCTCACCACGTACGGATCTCTCCTTTCAATCCCCATCTGAGACCGAAACCTACTCACGCCTCTCCTTGATCGCCCACGCCATTGCAGTCCCAACCACAGACGCCGACGCCGGCTGTAGTTAGAAACATACTCCCTTCGTTCCCAAATATTTGTCTTTCTAAACATTTCAAATGGTTACAACATATAGATGCATGTAAACATATTTTAGAGTGTAGATTCACTCATTTTGCTTCGTATGTAGTCATTTGTTGAAATCGCTAGAAAGACAAATATTTGGGAACGGAGGAAGTAGCTACTACATAGGAATTGATAAGGGCGCAAGCAGAAGTAGCTATGAGGGTTCGATGGATGGGTAAGGCACGCATGGCGAGGACTGTTTATGTGTTTGCCAACATACTTCAGGCGTGTGTCGAGACAGACTTGGAACATGCAACAACGAGCATGGTGCTTACTGCTTAGGAGAATGTTGGAAGCTTGCCCCTCATTGATAAGAAGCATGTAAAGGTACGCACAAGCAATGATGGGCAGTGGCACCGATGGTCAGGCGAATGAGAAGATGGAAGATGAAGCCACCCGTCCGCATCAGGCATGTATAACTGATCCATGGCCATGCATATTTGTGTCAGAATGGTTCAGCTTGAGTCAATTTGGTGCAGTCTATTTGTACAGGTCTATGATTTTTGTGATTTTAGTGAGAGTTAGATTGACAGCGAGGCAACTGGTCAACAAACTCAAGGGAAAACTTTAAAACAAAAGGTACGTGTTTGTACATGTCCTGCAATATTGTTTAAATTATGAAGTTAGGAAATATTAATTGCGACCTTGCGATAAGTTATATTCTGCTTTAAAATCAGTATCACATGTTATCCTTAATTAGTTCTAACATTGTGATAGTTTCTTTACCTCATTTTTCATTTTGCAATAGAGTGAAAAGCTAGATCAACTTGTTGGGGCGACACATATGTTCACTTGATAGATAACGCCGACATGTATTCTTTCTGGCCAAATCATGTATAATTTCACCAAATTGAGTCAAATTTTATGAATTAATCGAAATACGTTTGACAACTACCACTAGCTATGTTGTGACATATGTTGTTCAATTGTTTATAACTTAAATAAATTCATAGACTCGGCTTCTACTCTGAACATGAGCTCACTCATAATCCATCACAAGGTAATTGTTTGTGTATTGTAACTTTGTAATTGAACTACTGTCATGCCCTGCTAAATTGGTGTATGGACTTGTTTAAATGAAATTGTTGATGAAATTAGAAAGCATTGGGACCCAACCAGAGAAGCTTGTAAATGCATCTTTGAGTGTAAATTTGTAACCAACAAGAGAAGCTTGTTTCCTGACCAATTCATGCTGTCATAGACTTAACTTGAATTGTTGATTTGCTGGCTGCTGCTATATAATATCAATTGTCATGTATATGTTAAGTTGATGCCTGATTATATGTTTATTTTTTTAATTTTTTTTATTAATTTATGATGAAACGCTAAATGGGACTTAGCACGCTATAGCGTTTCAAACCTTTTGGCCGAGCCGCCACTAAGAGGCTTAGCCCTCTATAGTGATTCCTGATGGTAATGACAACTGAGGAGGTTCTTCCAGATAAATATCATGATGAGTCATTTTTTTCATACGCAAGGAGACATTCTTAACTACTTTTTTTGAGAATTAAGTTGTAATGATGTTTCTCTTTAAAAACAATCCATATGACATTTGTTAATTATCTGTTGTAGTCTTTCATTGATTTTATAGTTTTTTCCACCTTGTAGATTGACCTTCACTATATGGTAGCTGTTTTTCTCATTAATGTTGTTTATCCTCTTTGTAATTCCCTTTACTTTCCAAACGTGTTGTTCTTGAAATGTTTTCCCCCTTAATGTAGCTTTGGGATGGGGAGGCCAAACCTGCACTTTTTGGTGTTTTGATTGAATTAGATTAGCATAGGAGCGTGTAGTATATTGCGGATTCTGCCATCCTTAAATTGATACTGATGTTATCTTAAGGTTTCAAGGGGTGATGAGTGATGAATGATGACCCCACTACTTTGTCTTCTTAGTTACAAAAAATAAGATAAGGAGAGTGGAAATCACACTTTAGGGGAGCAGACAGAACACCAGATATTGATCATGCCATGACACGTGCGACTATTATGTTTTATTAACAAATCATCATCTCTCTGTCTTCCATTCTACAAATAGTGTAGTTGCTGGGATGTTTTTGCACATTATCATGACTTAACCAATAACCATGGCTATTCTTTTCATGCATACATGATAAACTAAATTATGTTACTCGGCCATTGAGTTGATATTAGTGGTTCCAGTTTTTCAATCAAACATGCCGACGGAGTTCTATAATGTTTGTCCTTATGCATATATTTTTTGCAAACACTAGGTTTTTTATCATGCATAAGAAAGATGATATTAAGGAGTATTTTATGAGCAATCGATGCCTTTGGATTGTAAGACTAAAGTAGGTTTAAGTTGGTACTTGGGTGGCAGGAGAGTTATGAGTTAAGGGTGGAATAAGGTATCTAAGTTTAATTTAGAAATGAGCAAGTTGCATTTGGGTGATTTTTTTTCCTCTGTAGCAATGCATGGGAATTCAATTATGTATGATCTATATATCATCATCTCTACTGTCAAAGAGGAGCGTGTATGTTGTTTCGTTCGCTTCCCTTCCTTTCGATCATTTCGTTAGTTTCATCTCCACCTTCCCACCTCGCACACACTGATTTTATTGATTTTTTTATTCCGATTCGATCCGCCCTCACAAGCCACTCATGTCTTCTTCCCTCGATGTTATGTACTAGATTCCCTCATGTGTAGGGTTTCTCTACTGTGGAGGTTGCGTCGCCGCCGCAAAATTTCTCCTCCCATGCTCGACCTATCATTTGCCTTCATGGTGGTGGTGGGTCAACATGAACACAGGGGGAGGGATTAGGGCTGAGAGCGGGGCGGTTGGCGGGGGATTCCTCTTTGAAGGTCCGTGTGGAAGTACGGTGTGAAGGAGAGTGGGCGCCATGGCCATGGCAAAAGTGAGGTGGGCGTCAACTGGTTTTAGAAGAGAATGTCTAATTACGATGGGAAACTGAGCGGGAATGAGAGGGTCCGAAGAAGGGAATAGTGTGTCGTGGTGTCGCGTTTTTGTGTTGAGACTACATGTTAAAGATAACATGGTGGATAGTTTGAAAAAAACACATTTCTTCCCCACATATGGGCTGGATTTAGGGGAGCCCGGACTATTCAACAGGTTGAATTTTGGGGAGCTCGTTTGATGTCCGAACACGCCCAGACGTCTGAGGAGAAATGAACTTCGACTTTAGATACGGCCTTAATCATTTGTTTAATTGATTTATATGCATTATTGCCCATAGCAACGCAATGAACATATTTGTTTAATTCATATATATGCATTGTAGTCCGTAGCAACGCACGGGCGTTCTACTAATATATATATAGTGTGTAACATCTTCTCTTTTATTAATCCCATTTTAATTAGGAGTTGATTAGCGGGCATGACAGCTCGGAATTCCATTTAATGGAGGCATGCGTGTCCCTTCTTTATTTTCGCCATTTCAATTTTTGTTTCCCAGAATCCCAGTTAATCAAAGCTCATGATAATTATTAGGGAATCAATTAGCGCCATGACAGCCCACAATTCCATTGAATGGAGGCTCCTTTATTTCCGGCAATTGAAATCCATTTTTTTTATTAGAGCCAACCTTCTTTTATTGGGGCGCTCATGTCCTCAATTATCGGGTCTTTATCTTTTTGTTGACATGTGCAGTCAAGAGCACAAATCGTAGAGCATAGCAGGCCCAGTGGCCCATGCAAGAGATATTCAAAAAAATTAGAAACAATGCGCAGCCCACGCACCAGCAAATATGTCACGACGGATCAAAAATATCTATTTGCTTTATTATTAGGTAAAAAATTACTTCACATTGTTTGGAACAAAGGAATCGCTGCCAGCCCATCCTCTCGAAAGTGTCCTCCACCTGCAGTTTTCAAAGGAAAAATAACATCTGCCTGGAGCTCTTATTTTTGGACAGGGCCGAGGCACTAGGACGGAAGTGGCTGCTTTAACCTCTACATGGGACCCACATCATGGTCAGAATAGGTGATTTGTGCAAGTTGCAAGCACCGGGCTATACTTCTTTCACATAAAAACCGTTAGATGGGGCCGACATGTTGTAGATTTCTCCTGCTAATTTTCCTACATTCAAACATCGAGATTCTTTTCTTATTCCTCTGTTGTGGGGAACTGCGGGATTGAACTGTACAACTAACATTATTCCTATGCGGTTTTATATTTCTTCATTTTATGAACTTGCATGCCGAACGAGGCCTTAAACCCCGACCACGTTTTCGAATGAACGAAGTTCATATTTCACCCTCAAGTGTGGCTTGATGGATGAATAACCTCGGACTTGAATTTGGTATATTTTACACCCTAAAATCCTTAAAACTGGGTAAATTTTCCTTTAAACGGTTTAACATGGATTTTACCTGGTTTTGGGTCAACACTGCGTGACGTGGCGTGGTATTGTGGTCAGTATAGAGAGATTTATGTCTTGTGACGTGGCTCGGTTGGGTTGGACCAGGCAAACGAACCCAAAACCCTATGTCTCTCTCTCGTCAGTTCGCTACTCTGCTTCCTTTGATGCTGCCTCCTCTGCCTCCTATTCCTCCTCTTCCGTTGCTATAGAGGTTGAAGTTGTTGCAGCCGTCGTAGCCCATGATCCAGACAATGAAATTGTAATCAGATTGAAACCATGGATCCCGGTACGTGATGCAAATCTGCTGCTCCTCTCTCTGATGTGTGATTTTGGGATTTAGGGCGCATGAGAAAGGGTTTTGATGAGGGGATTTTGGGGTTTTCACTGTTGATGTATCACCAACCGTTGTCGTTTATTGTTTGTTTAGTTGGTCGAGAGGATGAGGGAGCCACGTTCAAATTTGCAAGTGTCTGTATTTTTTGTCAAGTAGGAAGAGAGCAGGAATTAGTTATCTAAGCTAGATGTTAAAAAAGGCATAATCCGCTAGTGGGGAATAACATGTTACAAATAGATAGAAAAAAAATTAATCATGTATATATGTACAAGTAATAGCAGTACCATAATTAATTTGCAAGCACACGCTCTTCCTTGTGTGCCAGAAAAAAAATTGGTGTCGTGTGTGGAGGAGCAATCAGGGCGCGTTTGGTCGCCCGCATAAGGTCCAACCAGGCCCGCACGATAAGAAAACGGGCTGATTGGTTGCCAGCATACACTATTAGGCCTGCATGGCACAAACTTTAAAGAACCTCTAGGCCTAAGGCCTGTCTCGTGAGGCACGCTTGAATCGACAGTTTCCTGCGAGCCAGGCCCGCGCGAGGCACATGGGCGGCGGGGCCTGCACGCGAGAAGCCACCCTCGAAAAGCCGCGTTGCTTCCCGAAGCGTCGTCAAGTATTACCCTCACCTTCCCTCACCGTTCTCTCTCCCCCTCCCCACTCTCACCGACGGCAGCGACGTGCAGCAGATCGGAGAACAGCAAGACGACCTCCGGCCACCTTCACTGGCATCCACGGCAACACTTCGGCAATGGCGGTAAGCAATGTTTTCCCTCCTCACCCCACTAAAAAAAGACACATCCGTGACATTTTGGGCTGAACAAATTTTTTCCTGTCATACCTATGACACTTCTATGACGATAATTGTGACAAAACCCGGTATCATCATAGATGTGGTGGGGTCCTACTTCTATGACAAAAAATCATGACAGAAAATGACCTTTTCGTCCTGGGCGGGCCGGAGACGCGGCTGCATGACATTCTTTGGGCCGTCCATAACGGAAAAAACGTGGTAGAAGCCAGGGCGCGGAAAATATCGGGGAGTCCCCGGTTACGGTGGGTGGTCGGGGGCCGAGCGATGCGTGTTTCTCTCGTACGTACGCGCGTGTGTGCGAGGCTTTGGGCTCTAACTGAACCCGAGCGAGGCGTTGGGCTCTAACTGAATCCGAGCGATTGCACTGCAGGCTACGCGTTACTGAACCCGATCGATCGATCGATGGCTGTTAACTGAACCTGAAAGTGCAACTATCCCTAAGTGGTTTTGGTAATTCCTAACAATATATAGCTCATTGAGCTAACATTATTCCAAGATTAATATTTCAGGAAAAGCTCAATGAATGACATGGCATGGATGAGGAAAGTGGACCCCTCAAAATACTAAGGACAAAAAAGATTGGCTCAAGCTCAAAGCTCAAGACTCTACATTTTATATTTTAGTGATCTAAGATCACATTGAGTCTATAGGAAAAGCCAATACTATCAAGGAGGGATGAGGTGTTGCTTGATGAGGTTCTTGCTTCATAGTGCTTAGTGATATGCTCCAAAACCCTCAACTACCTTCCCACATCCACATATGACCTAAACCAAAAGTCAAACTCGGCCCCACCGATTTTTTCTATCCGGCGCCACCGAGTTCAGATGTCATAACCATTGCCACAAACCCTAGGCAAATCGGTCTCACCGATAGGGATCTCGGTCCCACCAAGATGGGGTTGTAATCTCTCTGTTTCCCTTCGTAATGTTTCTGTCCTACCGAGATGAGCGATCGGTCCCACCGAGATTGCAATGTAAACTCTCTGTTTCCTTTGTGTAACATTTCGGTCCCACCGAAATGAGCAAATCGGTCCCACCGAGTTTACCTGACCAACTCTCTGGTTAGCTTATTACCAAAATCGGTCCCATCGAGTTTGTGTAATCGGTCACACCGAGATTATGTTATGCCCTAACCCTAACCATATCGGTCCTACCGAGTTGAATATCAGTCCTACCTAAAATCCTAACGGTCACTAGGTTTGCTAAATTGGTCCGACCGAGTTTAACCATTCGGTCTCACCGAGATTGGTAAATTGTGTGTAACGGTTAGTTTTTGTGTAGAGGCTATATATACCCCTCCACCCACTCTTCATTCGTGGAGAGAGCCATCAGAACATACCTACACTTCCAATACACATTTTCTGAGAGAGAACCACCTACTCATGTGTTGAGGCCAAGATATTCTATTCCTACCATATGAATCTTGATCTCTAGCCTTCCCCAAGTTGCTTTCCACTCAAATTTTCTTTCCACCAAATCCATATCCCGTGAGAGAGAGTTGAGTGTTGGGGAGACTATCATTTGAAGTACAAGAGCAAGGAGTTCATCATCAACACACCATCTGTTACTTCTTGGAGAGTGGTGTCTCCTAGATTGGCTAGGTGTCACTTGGGAGCCTCCGACAAAGATTGGGGAGTTGAACCAAGGAGTTTGTAAGGGCAAGGAGATCGCCTACTTCGTGAAGATCTACCGCTAGTGAGGCAAGTCCTTCATGGGCGATGGCCATTATGGGATAGACAAGGTTGCTTCTTCATGGACCCTTTGTGGGTGGAGCCCTCCGTGGACTCGCGCAACCGTTACCCTCCGTGGGTTGAAGTCTCCATCAACATGGATGTACGATAGAACCACCTATCGGAACCACGACAAAAACATCCGTGTCTCCAATTGCATTTGAATTCTCCAAACCCTTCCCTTTACATTCTTGCAAGTTGCATGCTTTACTTTCCGCTGCTCATAGACTCTTTTCATGCTTGCTTGAATTGTGTTAAGATTGCTTGACTTGTGCTAAGATAGCTAAAATCTGCTAAAGACTAAAATTAGGAAAATGATAGATTTTTAATTGGTCAAGTAGTCTAATCACCCCCCTCTAGACATACTTGGTCTCCATTTTCTTTGATTTCCATAGCTTTTGGTGGTCATAGCCTTAGTTTCACAACCTAGGGGAGTATGGCGTCTAGCGAGGGAAATTATCACCGTAGAGGTCCTTACTTTGATGGTACTAATTTTGCTAGTTGGAAGCATAAGATGAAAATGCATATTCTTGGACATAACCCCGCCGTTTGGGCTATTGTGTGTATTGGCTTGCAAGGTGAATTCTTTGATGGGAGAGAACCGAATCGTGAAGCCACCGCGGAAGAGTTGAAAATGCTGCAATACAACGCTCAAGCTTGTGATATCCTCTTCAACGGATTGTGCCCCGAAGAATTCAACAAAATCAGCCGTCTTGAGAATGCAAAGGAAATTTGGGATACTTTGATTGATATGCATGAAGGTACCGACTCCGTCAAGGAATCCAAGTTGGATGTGCTTCAAAGTCAACTTGACAAGTTCAAAATGAAGGATGGTGAAGGTGTCGCTGAAATGTACTCTAGGCTTGCTCTTATCACAAATGAGATTGCCGGCTTAGGAAGTGAAGAGATGACCGATAGATTCATCATCAAGAAGATCCTAAGAGCCTTGGATGGAAAATATGATACCGTGTGCACATTGATTCAAATGATGCCCAATTACAAAGATCTCAAGCCAACAGAAGTCATTGGAAGAATTGTTGCTCATGAGATGTCACTCAAGGATAAGGAGGAACTTCACAACAAATCAAGTGGTGCTTACAAAGCCTCATGTGAAGCCCCCACATCAAGTGAGAAACAAACCTTCAATAAAGAATTGAGCTTAATGGTGAAGAATTCAACAATTCTACAAGAGTAGAAGCAAAGAGAGAAGCTCTAAGTCAAGGTCCTACAATGACAAAAGATCTTCTAGTCGAGAGAGAAACTACTAAAATTGTGGAAGACCCGGACACTACTCTAATGAGTGTACGGCTCCCCACAAGAGAAGAGAATATTCTCCCAAAAGAAGAAGTAGAAGAGAAGAATCACCATCAAAGGAGAGAAGGAGTAGGGATGATAGATATGAACGAAGACCCTCTTGGAGAAGCAAGGATTCCGGAAAGGAAGGACAAGTCATCAAGGAGCTACACAAAAACGAAGACATCAAGCTCATGTTAGTGAATGGGTATCCGGCTCCGACTCCGACAATGACTCCGAGAGAAGCTATCACTCCGACTCCGAATATACTTAAGATGAAGGTGTTGCCGGTCTAGCACTTGTGTCAACCAACTCCTACGACATATTTGATTCACCAAATGAAGGAATTGGAATATGCTTCATGGCCAAAGGTCCAAAGGTATCACACCCCGAGTATATTGATTTCAATAGTGATGAAGATGACTTGTTAGGTGATGATGATTTACTTGTTGACAACTCTAGTGATGAATACTATGATGAAACGTCAATTAATCATGCTAATCAAGATGAAATGACTGACAATGATAAGGAGAAGATTGAGTCTCTAACTAAAGAACTAAACGCTCTTAAGTTAGCTCATGAAACTATCTTAGGAGACCATCGAGAACTTTTAAGGACTCATGAGAAATTACGTTTTGAAAAGCTCAACCTTGAGCAAGAGCATGAGTTCTTAAAGGCAATCAATGATGATCTTCGCAAGAAAAGTTCTTCTTACATTGCCAAGCGTTTACTCTTATCCACTTACATGCCTCAAGTCAAGTCTAGTAAAAAGAACAAGAAAGATTCTTCCTCTAGTAGTAACAATAATCATGTTAAATCCAATGTTGTTGCTTCTAGTAGTTCTCTTGATTCCACTAATGATTCTCTTAGCCAAGTTACACTTGAGGAAGAAAATAGCTTATTGAAGGGAATTATAGAGAAAGGTGTTTACAAGAGCCTTGCCGGGAGTAAGCAATTCGAGGAAATTGTACGCAAGCAAGGAAGGCATCGGAAGAACCAAGGTGTTGGTTTTGAACGAAAGTTCAATGCCAATGGAGTTGAGTGGGAAGAAGATCAATACCCCAAGACGAAGTTTGTTCCTCAACAAGAGAAGTATGATCCTACTTCTTTCAAAGGGACACAAGCTCAAGATGATCTTCCACCACAAGACCACAAGCAAAAAGGCAAGGACAAGCTTCAAGAGGAAATTGATGCATTTGAAGAAGCTCCTAAGGCGTTGGTCAAGTGGGTTCCCAAGACTACATCAAGTTCCACTTCATCAAGTACAACTACAACTCCGAGGATTCCCATCAAGATGGTGTGGATCCTGAAGAAGAAGAACTAGAGAGTTCTCGAGGGTGACTCCGCCAACATACTTCACTCTTATCATTTTGGCAAGAACAAGTGCAATCAACTTCCACATCTTGCACTAGTTCAAGGAGTCACAAACCCTCTTGTTGGTAAGACAAGGGATAAGGTAACCTAAAGCTTTCATAGACATCATCTTGTGTGTGCATCACTCTATGTCTATGGATATCCTTGTTTGTTCCTTGTGGGACTAACCCATGTAGGTATTGAAAGTGCAACTCACTCCAAAGGATAGCTCCAAATGATCTACATCAACATTGAGCATCCACATCTTCAACATCTACATGAAGTCATCATCGACAAAACCCAAGGTTAGTTCATCCCTCTTAGGGGGGATCTCACATCTAGTGGGAGCTTTACTCTAAGAATTGAGCTAAAGCAACTCTAATGGTGTGAAAACAACAACACTTTATGTAAAAGTGGTAACCCCACTTGTGCTTAGACGATGAGTATGACCTATGATCAAATGTTCTCATTTGACTCCTAAGTCAATATACTCATATATAGATGACCTAGTCATCGCCAATTGCTTGATAGATGCTAGAATTGGTTGTGCATGCTTTGCCACATATTTCAATTGCCATTTTATTGTGTGAGCATGTTGGTTGCATAATTTACTCATTCAAGGACATCCACTTGTTGTTTTGATTGATTGGTTTCTTTTTCTCTTGCCAAGTGGATGGACAAGAATGCCTAATAACCTTCTCTAGCTATCTATGCTTTTCTCGTCTCAAACTCTATTCATGCCACATCACAAAATTTGATCAAGTCAGATTCGAACCACTCTATGTGAGGAGCACTCGGAGTCCCTGATTCGTCATAGACTTAAACTTCCAAAACTTCTTTGTGTCGGTCTGACCGATTCACCTATTTCGATCATACCGAGATCACTAAGTCGATCTAGGTTTTCAATCTCGGTGCAACCGATTTGAACTTTTCGGTCACACCGAGTTGCAGTAACTGCTTGCAGTTATGCATCTCGGTGCCACCGAGTTGTTCCACTCGGTCACACCGACAGGGTCGGGCTATATATACCCACGGGCAAAATTTTGGAAATTTTCTTCGAACTCTTTCGCCTGCGCTTAGCCCGCTCTGCCTCTAGGGTCTCCGGATCGTCCTTCTCGTCGCCAGTTGCCTCCTGCCGCTGGTCTCCGCCGCCGTCAACGAGAATCATCCCCGCCGTTGCCGCCGTAGCGAGTTCATCGCCGAACTAGGGTATGAACTTGATCACTGTGCTATCCTTATCTGATTCCTAGCACATTGTGTTCGCCATGAATCTTGCCACGATTGAAACTATCTTATCCAGTCAAAAACACTCCGTAGATTAGAGATGATTTGAAAATTTAGAGTTAGGTTTCTGCCGAAACCATCTCGGACCAACCAGGTTGTGGAACTCGGTACCACCGATTCGGCTCAGGACATTGCACATGTGATTCTCGGTCTGACCGAGAATTGCAAAATCGGTGTGACCGAGTTCAGGACTTTGTGAAACCCTAGCAGTCTCGGTGCCACCGAACTGTGACTCGGTCTGACCGAGTTCACTAGTTTAGGTTCCAACAGCTGCTTCGGTATCACCCAGTTTACAAATCAGTTGATACGAAATGCTTTCTAAGGAAAACTAAAACTAAGTTTTTGATTCATTCTTTTGCAAAAATGTAACACCCCGGATATGACTTTCCCAATTTGTACTCCAACTCTTGCCATTTCCGGCGTTAAGTTATTTTATTTTCTTGGGTTTGTGTCTTTGTCTCCGTGTGTTGTTATCGTTGTCATGCATCTCATATCATGTCATCATGTGCATTGCATTTGCATACGTGTTCATCTCTTGCATCCGAGCATTTTCCACGTTGTCTGTTTTGCATTCCGGCGCTTCGTTCTCCTCCGGTGGTCATTTCTACCTTTCTTTCATGTGTGGGGATTAAACATTTCCGGATTGGACCGAGACTTGCCAAGCGGCCTTGGTTTACTACCGGTAGACCGCCTGTCAAGTTTCGTACCATTTGGACTTCGTTTGATACTCCAACGGTTAACCGAGGGACCGAGAAGGCATCGTGTGTGTTGCAGCCCAACACCCCTCCAAATTGGCCCAAAACCCACCAAAACCTTCTCCATCATCTAGAGCGTTCGATCACAATCGCATGGCCGAAAACCGCACCTCATTTGGACTCTCCTAGCTCCCTCTATGCCTATTTATAGCCCCCTTCGAAATCCATGGGTCCTTCTTCCCCAAACCCTAGATCTATCTCCACCCGCCGCCGCCGGACAAAACTCGCAGACCGGACATGTCCGTCCTTCCCGCGCCGCCGCCACGTGTCGGCTCCTGAGTGCCGAGCCGCCACGCCCCACTTCGCCGCCGCCGCGCGGGCCCGCCAGGCCCGCAACCGGCCCTCCCCGTCGCCCGATCC